>NW_028159729.1:0-17500 GCF_964263955.1 Coregonus lavaretus | reverse complement strand
GGCCTCCCACTCCTCTTTCTATTCTGGTTAGAGCCAGTTTGCGCTCTTCTGTGAAGGGAGTAGTACACAGCGTTGTACGAGATCTTCAGTTTCTTGGCAATTTCTCGCATTGGAATAGCCTTCATTTCTCAGAACAAGAATAGACTGACGAGTTTCAGAAGAAACTGGCCATTTTGAGCCTGTAATCGAACCCACAATTGCCAATGCTCCAGATACTCAACTAGTCTCAAGAAGGCCAGTTTTATTGCTTCTTTAATCAGCACAACAGTTTTCAGCTGTGCTAACATAATTGCAAAAGGGTTTTCTAATGATCAATTAGTCTTTTAAAATGATAAACTTGGATTAGCAAACACAACGTGCCATTGGAACACAGGACTGATGGTTGCTGATAATGGGCCTCTGTACGCCTATGTAGATATTCCATAAAAAATCAGCCGTTTCATGCTACAATAGCCATTTACAACATTAACAATGTCTACACTGTATTTCTGATCAATTTGATGTTATTTTAATGGACAAAAAAATTGCTTTTCTTCCGAAAACAAGGACATTTCTAAGTGACCCCAAACCTTTGAACGGTAGTGTAAATGTGTGCTGTTGGGGTACTGGAGGACTGGAGTTGGGCTGTTGGGGGACTAGAAGACTGGAGTTGAGCTGTTGGGAGACTAGAGGACTGGAGTTGAGCTGTTGGGGGACTAGAAGACTGGAGTTGAGCTGTTGGGAGACTAGAAGACTGGTGTTGAGCTGTTGGGGGACTAGAAGACTGGAGTTGAGCTGTTGGGGGACTAGAAGACTGGAGTTGAGCTGTTGGGGGACTAGAAGACTGGAGTTGGGCTGTTGGGGGACTAGAAGACTGGAGTTGGGCTGTTGGGGGACTAGAAGACTGGAGTTGGGCTGTTGGGGGACTAGAAGACTGGTGTTGTGCTGTTGGGGGACTAGAAGACTGGAGTTGAGCTGTTGGGGGACTAGAAGACTGGAGTTGTGCTGTTGGGGGACTAGAAGACTGGAGTTGGGCTGTTGGGGGACTAGAAGACTGGTGTTGAGCTGTTGGGGGACTAGAAGACTGGAGTTGAGCTGTTGGGGGACTAGAAGACTGGAGTTGAGCTGTTGGGGGACTAGAAGACTGGAGTTGGGCTGTTGGGGGACTAGAAGACTGGAGTTGGGCTGTTGGGGGACTAGAAGACTGGAGTTGGGCTGTTGGGGGACTAGAAGACTGGAGTTGAGCTGTTGGGAGACTAGAGGACTGGAGTTGTGCTGTTGGGGGACTTGAGGACTGGAGTTGGGCTGTTGGGGGACTAGAAGACTGGAGTTGTGCTGTTGGGGGACTAGAAGACTGGAGTTGAGCTGTTGGGAGACTAGAGGACTGGAGTTGTGCTGTTGGGGGACTTGAGGACTGGAGTTGGGCTGTTGGGTGACTAGAAGACTGGAGTTAAACTGTTGGGGGGACTAGAAGACTGGAGTTGAGCTGTTGGGAGACTAGAAGACTGGAGTTGAGCTGTTGGGGGGACTAGAAGACTGGAGTTGAGCTGTTGGGAGACTAGAAGACTGGTGTTGAGCTGTTGGGGGACTAGAAGACTGGAGTTGAGCTGTTGGGGGACTAGAAGACTGGAGTTGTGCTGTTGGGGGACTAGAAGACTGGAGTTGGGCTGTTGGGGGACTAGAAGACTGGAGTTGAGCTGTTGGGGGACTAGAAGACTGGAGTTGAGCTGTTGGGGGACTAGAAGACTGGAGTTGGGCTGTTGGGGGACTAGAAGACTGGAGTTGGGCTGTTGGGGGACTAGAAGACTGGAGTTGGGCTGTTGAGGGACTAGAAGACTGGAGTTGGGCTGTTGGGGGACTAGAAGACTGGAGATGGGCTGTTGGGAGACTAGAGGACTGGAGTTGTGCTGTTGGGGGACTAGAGGACTGGAGTTGTGCTGTTGGGGGACTAGAAGACTGGAGTTGTGCTGTTGGGGGACTAGAAGACTGGAGTTGAGCTGTTGGGAGACTAGAGGACTGGAGTTAGGCTGTTGGGGGACTAGAAGACTGGAGTTAAACTGTTGGGGGGACTAGACGACTGGAGTTGAGCTGTTGGGGGACTAGAAGACTGGAGTTGTGCTGTTGGGGGACTTGAGGACTGGAGTTGGGCTGTTGGGTGACTAGAAGACTGGAGTTAAACTGTTGGGGGGACTAGAAGACTGGAGTTGAGCTGTTGGAAGACTAGAGGACTGGAGTTGTGCTGTTGGGGGACTTGAGGACTGGAGTTGGGCTGTTGGGTGACTAGAAGACTGGAGTTAAACTGTTGGGGGGACTAGAAGACTGGAGTTGAGCTGTTGGGGGACTAGAAGACTGGAGTTGGGCTGTTGGGGGACTAGAAGACTGGAGTTTAGCTGTTGGGGGACTAGAGGACTGGAGTTGTGCTGTTGGGGGACTAGAAGACTGGAGTTGGGCTGTTGGGGGACTTGGGGACTGGAGTTGAGCTGTTGGGAGACTAGAGGACTGGAGTTGTGCTGTTGGGGGACTTGGGGACTGGAGTTGAGCTGTTGGGAGACTAGAGGACTGGAGTTGTGCTGTTGGGGGACTTGGGGACTGGAGTTGGGCTGTTGGGGGACTAGAAGACTGGTGTTGGGCTGTTGGGGGACTAGAAGACTGGAGTTGGGCTGTTGGGGGACTAGAAGACTGGAGTTGGGCTGTTGGGGGACTAGAAGACTGGAGTTGGGCTGTTGGGGGACTAGAAGACTGGAGTTGGGCTGTTGGGGGACTAGAAGACTGGAGTTGGGCTGTTGGGGGACTAGAGGACTGGAGTTAGGCTGTTGTGGGACTAGAAGACTGGAGTTGGGCTGTTGGGGGACTAGAGGACTGGAGTTGTGCTGTTGGGGGACTAGAAGACTGGAGTTGGGCTGTTGGGGGACTAGAAGACTGGAGTTGGGCTGTTGGGGGACTAGAAGACTGGAGTTGGGCTGTTGGGGGACTAGAAGACTGGAGTTGGGCTGTTGGGGGACTAGAGGACTGGAGTTGGGCTGTTGGGGGACTAGAAGACTGGAGTTGGGCTGTTGGGGGGGACTAGAGGACTGGAGTTGGGCTGTTGGGGGACTAGAAGACTGGAGTTGGGCTGTTGGGGGACTAGAAGACTGGAGTTGGGCTGTTGGGGGACTAGAAGACTGGAGTTGGGCTGTTGGGGGGGACTAGAGGACTGGAGTTGGGCTGTTGGGGGACTAGAAGACTGGAGTTGGGCTGTTGGGGGGGACTAGAGGACTGGAGTTGGGCTGTTGGGGGACTAGAAGACTGGAGTTGGGCTGTTGGGGGACTAGAAGACTGGAGTTGGGCTGTTGGGGGACTAGAAGACTGGAGTTGGGCTGTTGGGGGACTAGAGGACTGGAGTTGGGCTGTTGGGGTACTGGAGGACTGGAGTTGGGCTGTTGGGGGACTAGAAGACTGGAGTTGGGCTGTTGGGGGACTAGAGGACTGGAGTTGGGCTGTTGGGGGACTAGAAGACTGGAGTTGAGCTGTTGGGGGACTTGGGGACTGGAGTTGAGCTGTTGGGGGACTTGAGGACTGGAGTTGTGCTGTTGGGGGACTAGAGGACTGGAGTTGGGCTGTTGGGGGACTAGAAGACTGGAGTTGGGCTGTTGGGGGACTAGAAGACTGGAGTTGGGCTGTTGGGGGACTAGAAGACTGGAGTTGGGCTGTTGGGGGACTAGAGGACTGGAGTTGGGCTGTTGGGGGACTAGAAGACTGGAGTTGGGCTGTTGGGGGACTAGAAGACTGGAGTTGGGCTGTTGGGGGACTAGAAGACTGGAGTTGGGCTGTTGGGGGACTAGAGGACTGGAGTTGGGCTGTTGGGGTACTGGAGGACTGGAGTTGGGCTGTTGGGGGACTAGAAGACTGGAGTTGGGCTGTTGGGGGACTAGAGGACTGGAGTTGGGCTGTTGGGGGACTAGAAGACTGGAGTTGAGCTGTTGGGGGACTTGGGGACTGGAGTTGAGCTGTTGGGGGACTTGAGGACTGGAGTTGTGCTGTTGGGGGACTAGAGGACTGGAGTTGGGCTGTTGGGGGACTAGAAGACTGGAGTTGGGCTGTTGGGGGACTAGAAGACTGGAGTTGAAATGTTGGGGGACTGGAAGACTGGAGTTGGGCTGTTGGGGGACTGGAAGACTGGAGTTGGGCTGTTGGGGGACTAGAAGACTGGAGTTGAGCTGTTGGGGGACTATAAGACTGGAGTTGGGCTGTTGGGGGACTAGAAGACTGGAGTTGAAATGTTGGGAGTTTAGTCAGTAGCAGTACCTCTGATTTACTGTAGAGGGGGCTAAAGCTAAATGATTGATATGGTGCCATAGCTAGGGCCCTATAAATCTTTGTTGCTGGGAACGCAGACTGAATCACGGAATCCAGACATTAAAACAGAATTCAGCAATATTCAACAATCTATTAAACTTAGTAGGAAATCAACTAAATGTATTGAACTTAGTAGGAGATCAACTAAATGTATTGAACTTAGTAGGAAATCAACTAAATGTATTGAACTTAGTAGGAAATCAACTAAATGTATTGAACTTAGTAGGAAATCGACTAAATGTATTGAACTTAGTAGGAAATTCATTAATTTGCCCAAGTTTATCATAAGACATGAACAAAAGGCATCAGTGATTTGTATTGTCCTTTTAACTTTCTGAAGAGGCAACGTCACAGGAAAGCCCCTGTGTGTGCGAGCGCCTTGGTCTGACACTTTGTCTAGACGTTAGCGATGATGCGAATGACGCCAGTCATCTGGTAGGTTCCCAAAAAACCTTCTTAATTAAATGTTAACTACAAAGTAGCCTATGCCTACCTGGCAGAATGACATCATGATTGTTTTGTATTAGTCCAGTGACCATTTGTTATACAAACTCTTCAATCACATGAAACATCGCTAACCAATACAACGGTCTCTGGCTGGTGAGCAGTTTAAGTAAAGGGTACACCCAAAAATCCTTTAGATTTTTCCCCAAACCTCAAAAGTGGTGTTCTGATGTGGTTTGTAATGGACTTAGAACATCCAAATGTGGTGTTTTTTTTCTATTTAGTTAATTTTTTATTTTGAGAGTGAAAACCTGAAAACGTAGGAAAAATTGTAACCTGAAAAAACTAAATGGAGAAAAATGGAATTTGGTGGAAAAAATGTCCAGGTACGTTCCAGCTGTGGGGATACACTATCCAGGTGGACTGGGCCGAACCGGAGAAGGATGTTGACGAGGAGACCATGCTACGTGTCAGAGTGCTCTACGTCAGGTGTGTGAGTGTGTTTCTCTCTCTGTGTGTGTGTGTGTGTGAATAATGGTCCTATTACGTATGTATAACCGCTAAGGCTGGGCAAAAGCCTGGCGGGTAGAGTGTTGGGTCAGAGTGTTGGGTCAGAGTGTTGGGTCAGAGCGTCGGGTCAGAGCGTCGGGTCAGAGCGTCGGGTCAGAGCGTCGGGTCAGAGCGTCGGGTCAGTAACCGAAAGGTGGATCTAATCCCCGTGCTGACAAGGCAAACATCGGTCGTTCTGCCCGTGAGCAAGGCAGTTAACCCACTGTTCCCCGGGCGCCGATGACGTGAATGTCGATTAAGGCAGCCCCTCCCCCCGCACCTCTCTGATTCAGAGGGGTTGGGTTAAATGCGGAAGACACATTTCAGTTGAATGCATTCAGTTGTGCAACTGACTAGGTATCCCCCTTTCCCTTATATCTACCCACCCAGTCATAAATCCCTTTGAAAGTGCCTCGGCTACGGCATGTTTGTTTGTCTGTGAGGATACACCGCAGCGTTTTAAATGCAGACACAAAACCTTCTCTGGAGATAGTTTCGAAGCACCACTGGACGGACATTTTACTACCTGTAAAAGGAATGCCCCTTCTGAAGCGGGACTAACGTCCATCACTAGGCGACCAGAACTGTCAATCAAATAATCTCGAGCTGCCTGCGCGCAGGCAGACCACTGTCTCCTGAAAAAGTACTTTAATAAAGTTTGACACACGAAGACATTTAGTAGAAAGAAAACATCTTCTGCTGGGAATCGACTCCTTAAGATTCAGAGAAGACTGATTAGTTGCCGTACTTCAGAGAACACGAACACTCGCATCTTTAATAGCGAGCTAGCGAGGGACGGACAGAGAGGGGAGGGGCACAGGATAGGCAGGTCAGCCACCAGACAGACAATCTATCAGTATAGGCAGGTCAGCCACCAGACAGACTATCCATCAGTATAGGCAGGTCAGCCACCAGACAGACTATCCATCAGTATAGGCAGATCAGCCACCAGACAGTCAGAACCGTGCACTAGGCCTATCTATCAGTATAGGCAGATCAGCCACCAGACAGTCAGAACCGTGCACTAGGCCTATCTATCAGTATAGGCAGATCAGCCACCAGACAGTCAGAACCGTGCACTAGGCCTATCTATCAGTATAGGCAGATCAGCCACCAGACAGTCAGAACCGTGCACTAGGCCTATCTATCAGTATAGGCAGATCAGCCACCAGACAGACAGAACCGTGCACTAGGCCTATCTATCAGTATAGGCAGATCAGCCACCAGACAGACAGAACCGTGCACTAGGCCTATCTATCAGTATAGGCAGATCAGCCACCAGACAGACAGAACCGTGCACTAGGCCTATCTATCAGTATAGGCAGATCAGCCACCAGACAGTCAGAACCGTGCACTAGGCCTATCTATCAGTATAGGCAGATCAGCCACCAGACAGTCAGAACCGTGCACTAGGCCTATCTATCAGTATAGGCAGATCAGCCACCAGACAGTCAGAACCGTGCACTAGGCCTATCTATCAGTATAGGCAGGTCAGCCACCAGACAGACAGAACCGTGCACTAGGCCTATCTATCAGTATAGGCAGGTCAGCCACCAGACAGACAGAACCGTGCACTAGGCCTATCTATCAGTATAGGCAGGTCAGCCACCAGACAGTCAGAACCGTGCACTAGGCCTATCTATCAGTATAGGCAGGTCAGCCACCAGACAGTCAGAACCGTGCACTAGGCCTATCTATCAGTATAGGCAGGTCAGCCACCAGACAGACAGAACCGTGCACTAGGCCTATCTATCAGTATAGGCAGGTCAGCCACCAGACAGACAGAACCGTGCACTAGGCCTATCTATCAGTATAGGCAGGTCAGCCACCAGACAGACAGAACCGTGCACTAGGCCTATCTATCAGTATAGGCAGGTCAGCCACCAGACAGTCAGAACCGTGCACTAGGCCTATCTATCAGTATAGGCAGGTCAGCCACCAGACAGTCAGAACCGTGCACTAGGCCTATCTATCAGTATAGGCAGGTCAGCCACCAGACAGACAGAACCGTGCACTAGGCCTATCTATCAGTATAGGCAGGTCAGCCACCAGACAGACAGAACCGTGCACTAGGCCTATCTATCAGTATAGGCAGGTCAGCCACCAGACAGACAGAACCGTGCACTAGGCCTATCTATCAGTATAGGCAGGTCAGCCACCAGACAGACAGTCAGAACCGTGCACTAGGCCTATCTATCAGTATAGGCAGGTCAGCCACCAGACAGTCAGAACCGTGCACTAGGCCTATCTATCAGTATAGGCAGGTCAGCCACCAGACAGACAGAACCGTGCACTAGGCCTATCTATCAGTATAGGCAGGTCAGCCACCAGACAGTCAGAACCGTGCACTAGGCCTATCGATCAGCCACCAGACAGTCAGATCCGTGCACTAGGCCTATCTATCAGTATAGGCAGATCAGCCACCAGACAGTCAGAACCGTGCACTAGGCCTATCTATCAGTATAGGCAGGTCAGCCACCAGACAGACAGAACCGTGCACTAGGCCTATCTATCAGTATAGGCAGGTCGGCCACCAGACAGACAGTCAGAACCGTGCACTAGGCCTATCTATCAGTATAGGCAGATCAGCCACCAGACAGTCAGAACCGTGCACTAGGCCTATCTATCAGTATAGGCAGGTCAGCCACCAGACAGTCAGAACCCTGCACTAGGCCTATCTATCAGTATAGGCAGGTCATCTACCAGACAGTCAGAACCGTGCACTAGGCCTATCTATCAGTATAGGCAGGTCAGCCACCAGACAGACAGTCAGAACCGTGCACTAGGCCTATCTATCAGCAATCAAAAGCTGCATCTCACAATTTCCTGCAACTTCAGTAAAACAGGGCTTATCATCAATGAATAGGCTAGGATATTCTACAGGCAACAGACCAACGACTGAACACACACTGGCATCTTTAGCAAAGGGGGGGGGAACAAAAAAAAACGTTGTTTCTCCGTCAGGGATTTTTTTAAACGTTAAGGATCCTAATTTCGTTTTTTTAACGTTCAAACTTTTCACACCCTAGCACGTGTAATGTGTGTGTGTGTTGGGCATGGGGGGGGGGGGGGGGTCAAGCAAAAAGACGACTACTCTCTATGTCCCCGTTGACAATTGACTACGTCAACTTCTTCTTTAGAAACCTGATGATGACGACTACTGAAGAAACACTGCGACAGGAGTTCTCTAGATTCAAACCTGGCACTGTGGAGAGAGTCAAGGTATTGGGGTCTGCCTGTGTCATTCTTGAAATCAATTTTATTCATCAATATTTGGGGCCTTATTTTGTCTCAAAACTGCCTCAAATTGACCTGTTGAATTGGGTAAACAAAGTGTTTTATCAGCAGAGTAAAGCCAGATACCGAGTTATCTGTGAAAGGCCAATAACATCTGTCAGGCTCTACTTCAAACTCTTTTGAGGGTGGATGTCTTGGGATTGGGTTGAAAGGAAAAAATAAATGTATGTGGACTCCTAAATAAAGTAGTCTTCTCCTCTCTCTTCCTCCTCTCTATTCTCTTTTGAAAGGCCAAAATCGGCTGACAAAATCAGTCAACCAATACATTTCTCTGTCAACGTCTTGAGGGGGTGTGTGACGTGTCTCCGGTGGTTGGGTTGAAAGCAAGAAGACACTTTTCTTTCTGTTTTCAACAGTATGTTTCTTTCTGTTTCCAACAGTATGTTTCTTTCTGTTTCCAACAGTATGTTTCTTTCTGTTTAACAGTATGTTTCTTTCTGTTTTCAACAGTATGTTTCTTTCTGTTTCCAACAGTATGTTTCTTTCTGTTTCCAACAGTATGTTTCTTTCTGTTTCCAACAGTATGTTTCTTTCTGTTTAACAGTATGTTTCTTTCTGTTTTCAACAGTATGTTTCTTTCTGTTTTCAACAGTATGTTTCTTTCTGTTTCCAACAGTATGTTTCTTTCTGTTTCCAACAGTATGTTTCTTTCTGTTTCCAACAGTATGTTTCTTTCTGTTTCCAACAGTATGTTTCTTTCTGTTTAACAGTATGTTTCTTTCTGTTTCCAACAGTATGTTTCTTTCTGTTTCCAACAGTATGTTTCTTTCTGTTTAACAGTATGTTTCTTTCTGTTTTCAACAGTATGTTTCTTTCTGTTTTCAACAGTATGTTTCTTTCTGTTTTCAACCGTATGTTTCTTTCTGGTTTCAACAGTATGTTTCTTTCTGTTTTCAACCGTATGTTTCTTTCTGTTTTCAACCGTATGTTTCTTTCTGGTTTCAACCGTATGTTTCTTTCTGGTTTCAACAGTATGTTTCTTTCTGGTTTCAACAGTATGTTTCTTTCTGGTTTCAACCGTATGTTTCTTTCTGGTTTCAACAGTATGTTTCTGTTTCTATGTTATCCTGTTCTCCTGTAGAAACTGACAGACTATGCGTTTGTCCACTACCACTCCCGTGAGGACGCAGTGACGGCGTTACACCTGATGAACGGAGCGCTGATCGACGGGGCCACCGTCGAGGTCACCCTCGCCAAGCCTGTCAGGTAAATCAAATCAAACTTTATTTAAAATGCAACACACTTTACAGTTAAACAGTAAACTGATAAAACACAAACGGATGAAAGGTATGGTAGTTAGAGGTGAGTCAGCTACCGAAGGGTTGCCGGTTCGACTCCCAGCACCGATGGGATGTGCCCTTGAGCAAGGCGGCACTTAACCCCTAGAATTGCTCGGCTCCAACCTTTTTGTGTGTTTGGCCTTGTGAAAATGGATAAAGTAATCTTCCTCTTCTTCCTCCTTCAGTAAAGAGGGCGGGCGACGGTTCAGTAACCGTGGTTATGTCGGTAACGGTAACCTTGTGGGTCCCTACGGCGACGCGTCCTCCACCGGGGGTTTTCTCTTCCAGGGCCGTGAGGATGGAGGCATGATGGGAGGAGGTAAAGAGACCTCAGATGATTGACAATGAATGAACGGACCACTTATAGAGGACATTCTACTGATATATTAGTAGCCTTTACTAGAGAAATGTGAAGTTTGAACTTAAATAAGTGTGCTAATATGGGCAATCGCTAACAGGACAATTGATAGCTACGACAATCAAAGTAGTAGCAGTAGTAGCAGTAGCAGTAGTAGTAGTAGTAGTAGTAGTAGTAGTAGTAGCAGCAGTATTAGTAGTAATAACAGTAGTAGTAGTAGTAGTAGTAGCAGTAACCGTAGCAGTAGTAGTAGCAGCAGTATTAGTAGTAATAACAGTAGTAGTAGTAGTATTAGTAGTAGTAGCAGTAGCAGTAGCCGTATTAGTAGTAGTAGTAGTAGTAGTAGTAGTTTTAAGGGTAATATCAAGAAGTAACTGTGGTGAACATTAATGTTATAAATGTATTGGTGTATGTAGGAGGAGGAGGGATGGATGGAGGGACTCCTCTTCGACCTCTCAGCCTGCCACCCCGCCTGGGGAGTCTGTACGTTGGAACAGGTCAGTGTGTCTGTGGGAAGGGACTGTGTGTGTGTGTGGTGAGTGGTGTGTGTGGTGCGGTGGGAGTGTGTTGGAGTGTGTGTGGTGGGTTGGGATAATGATGATGATCTCTGTGTAGGAACAGGGGATGTGGAGAGGTGTGTGTGGTGGGGTGGGATAATGATGATGATCTCTGTGTAGGAACAGGGGATGTGGAGAGGTGTGTGTGGTGGGGTGGGATAATGATGATGATCTCTGGGTAGGAACAGGGGATGTGGAGAGGTGTGTGTGGTGGGGTGGGATAATGATGATGATCTCTGTGTAGGAACAGGGGATGTGGAGAGGTGTGTGTGGTGGGGTGGGATAATGATGATGATCTCTGTGTAGGAACAGGGGATGTGGAGAGGTGTGTGTGGTGGGGTGGGATAATGATGATGATCTCTGTGTAGGAACAGGGGATGTGGAGAGGTGTGTGTGGTGGGGTGGGATAATGATGATGATCTCTGGGTAGGAACAGGGGATGTGGAGAGGTGTGTGTGGTGGGGTGGGATAATGATGATGATCTCTGTGTAGGAACAGGGGATGTGGAGAGGTGTGTGTGGTGGGGTGGGATAATGATGATGATCTCTGTGTAGGAACAGGGGATGTGGAGAGGTGTGTGTGGTGGGGTGGGATAATGATGATGATCTCTGTGTAGGAACAGGGGATGTGGAGAGGTGTGTGTGGTGGGGTGGGATAATGATGATGATCTCTGTGTAGGAACAGGGGATGTGGAGAGGTGTGTGTGGTGGGGTGGGATAATGATGATGATCTCTGTGTAGGAACAGGGGATGTGGAGAGGTGTGTGTGGTGGGGTGGGATAATGATGATGATCTCTGGGTAGGAACAGGGGATGTGGAGAGGTGTGTGTGGTGGGGTGGGATAATGATGATGATCTCTGTGTAGGAACAGGGGATGTGGAGAGGTGTGTGTGTGTGTGGTGGGGTGGGATAATGATGATGATCTCTGTGTAGGAACAGGGGATGTGGAGAGGTGTGTGTGGTGGGGTGGGATAATGAAGATGATCTTTGAGTAGGAACAGGGGATGTGGAGAGGTGTGTGGTGGTGGGGTGGGATAATGATGATGATCTCTGTGTAGGAACAGGGGATGTGGAGGGGTGGGATAATGATGATGATCTCTGTGTAGGAACAGGGGATGTGGAGAGGTGTGGTGGTTAGGGATAATGATGATGATCTCTGTGTAGGAACAGGGGATGTGGAGAGGTGTGGTGGTTAGGGATAATGATGATGATCTCTGTGTAGGAACAGGGGATGTGGAGAGGTGTGTGTTTCCCTTCTTCGCTGGCTCCAGTCTCTCCCCCGCTAGCCTGCTGTCACTCAAACCAGGTACGTTCAATACTGATGATGATGAAGATTAGGTTTGCAAAATTCTGGTTTAAAAATCCCACAATTTCCAGATATCCTGTTTGGAAGATTCCCAGAATCAGGATGGGAAAAAAACGCAGGAAATCTATAGTCTTCCAACTGGGAAGTTTTTTTTTAGAAAACCTGATGATATACATTATGTATGTATGTTCTGTTGTATTTCTGACTTTATGTTTTTTTTACCCCATATGTAACTCTGTGTTGTTTTTATTGCACTACTTTGCTTTATCTTGGCCAGGTCGCAGTTGTAAATGAGAACCTGTTCTCAACTGGCTTACCTGGTTAAATAAAGGTGAAATAAAAATAAAATAAAAAATGTACAGTGCATTCGGAAAGTATTTAGACCCTTTCCCTTTTTCCAATTTTTTTAATTTTACAGCCTTATTCTTATTTTTATTTTTTAATACACACAATACCCCATCATGACAAAGCAAAAACAGTAAAAAAAAAAAAAAAAAAAAAAAAGAAGCAAGTTTGCTAATAAAAAATAAAATAAAAAAAGAAATACCTTATTTACATCAGTATTCAGACCCTTTGCTATGAGACTCGAAATTGAGCTCAGCTGCATCCTGTTTCCATTGATCATCCTTGAGATGTTTCTACAACTTGATTGGTGTCCACCGGTGGTAAATTCAATTGATTGGACATGATTTGGAAAGGCACACACCTGTCTATATAAGGTCCCACAGTTGACAGTACATGTCAGAGCAGAAACTAAGCCATGAGGTCGAAGAAATTGGCCGTAGAGCTCTGAGACAGGATTGTGTCGAGGCACAGATCTGGGCAGCATTGAAGGTTCACAAGAACAAAGTGGCCTGCATCATTCTTAAATTGAAGAACTTTGGAACCACCAAGACTCTTCCTAGAGCTGAGCAATCGAGGGAGAAGGGCCTTGGTCAGGGAGGTGACCAAGAACCTGATGGTCACTCAGACAGAGCTCCAGAGTTCCTCTGTGGAGATGGGAGAACCTTCCAGAAGGACAACCATCTCTGCAGCACTCCACCAATCAGGCCTTTATGGTAGTGGCCAGACGGAAGCCACTCCTCAGTAAAAGGCACATGACAGCCCGCTTGGAGTTTGCCAAAAGGCACCTAAAGAACTCTCAGACCATGAGAAACAAGATTCTCTGGTCTGATGAAACCAAGATTGAACTCTTTGGCCTGAATGCCAAGCGTCACTTCTGGAGGAAACCTGGCACCATCCCTACGGTGAAGCATGGTGGCAGCATCATGCTCTGGGGATTTTTTTCAGCGGCAGGAACTGGGAGACTAGTTGGGATCGAGGGAAAAATGAACGGAGCAAAGTACAGAAAGATCCTTGATGAAAACCTGCTCCAGAGTGAAAGTTCACCTTCCAACAAGACAACGACCCTAAGCACACAGCTAAGACAATGCAGGAGTGGCTTCGGAACAAGTCTCTGAATGTCCTTGAGTGGCCCTGCCAGAGCCCGGACTTGAACCCGATCTAACATTTCTGGAGAGACCTGAAAATAGCTGTGCAGCAACACTCCCCATCCAACCTGTCACCACTTGAGAGGATCTGCAGAGAAGAATGGGAGAAACTCCCCAAATACAAGTGTGCCAAGCTTGTCGCGTCATACCCAAGAAGACTTGAGGCTGTAATCGCTGCCAAAGGTGCTTCAACAAAGTACTGAGTAAAGGGTCTGAATACTTATGTAAATTTGATATTTAGTTTATCTAAAAACCTGTTTTTGCTTTGTCATTATGGGGTATTGTGTGTAGATTGATGAGGGGGAAAAAAACAATTTATTACATTTTTGAATAAGGCTGTAACGTCACAAAATGTGGAAAAAGTAAATGGGTCTGAATACTTTCCAAATGCACTATGTTGTTACTAAATCAAATACGTTTGTATTTGTCACGTGCTACAACAGGTGTAGACCTTACAGTGAAATGCTTACTTACAAGCCCTTAACCAACAATGCAGTTTTAGGAAAATAGCAGTTTTAGGAAATATTTACCAAATATACTAAAGTAAAAAAAAAAGTAACACTAAAATAACAATAATGAGGCTATATACAGGGGGTACCGGTACCGAGTGGGTGGGTGGGGGGGGGGGGGGGGGGGGTGTCAATGCAAATAGTCCGGGCGGTCATTTGAATAAATGTTCAGGAGTCTTATAGCTTGGGGGTAGAAACTGTTAAGGAGCCTTTTGGACCTAGACTTGGCGCTCCGGTACCGCTTGCCGTGCAGTATCAGAGAGAACAGTCTATGACTTTGGTGACTAGAGTCTTTGACAATTTTGAGGGCCTTCCTCTGACACCGCCTAGTATAGAGGTCCTGGATGGCAGGAAGCTTGGCCCCAGTGATGTACTGGGATTTACGCACTACCCTCTGTAGTGCCTTATGGTCAGATGCAGAGCTGGTGCCATAACAGGCGGTGATGCAACCGGTCAGGATGCTCTCGATGGTGCAGTGGTAGACGTCCAGGATCTGTTTGCAGAGGGAGATGTTCAGTCCAAGGGTCCTTAGCTTAGTGATGAGCTTAGTGATTAAGCAGGTTACTCATGATGTGATTTAATGATGAACGCTGAGCTGTAGTCAATGAACAGCATTCTCACATAGGTGTTCCTTTTGTCCAGTTGTGAAAGGGCAGTGTGGAGTGCAATTGAGATTGCGTCATCTGTGAATCTGTTGGGGTGGTATGCGAATTGGAGTGGGTCTAGGGTTTCGGGGATGATGGTGTTGTGAGCCATGACCAGCCTTTCAAAGCACTTCATGCCTACCGACGTGAGTGCTACAGGGCGGTAGTCATTTAGGCAGGTTACCTTGGTGTTCTTGGGCACAGGGACTATGGTGGTCTGCTTGAAACATGTAGGTCTACAGACTCGGTCAGGGAGAGGTTGAAAATGTCAGTGAAGACACAAAATGTCAGTGAAGGCACATGCTCTGAGTACACGTCCTGGTAATCCGTCTGGCCCCGCGGCCTTGTGAATGTTGACCTGTTTAAAGGTCTTGCTCACATCAGCTACGGAGAGCGTGATCACGCATTCGTCCGGAACAGCTGGTGCTCTCATGCATGCTTGAGTGTTGCTTGTCTCAAAGCAAGCATAAAAGGCATTTAGCCCTTCTGGTAGGCTCGCGTCACTGGGCAGCTCGCGGCTGGGTTTCCTTTTGTAGTCCGTAATAGTTTGCAAGCCCTGCCACATCCGACAAGCGTCATAGCTTGTGTAGTAGGATTCAGTCTTAGTCCCGTATTGACACTTTGCCTGTTTGATGGTTTGTCTGAGGGCATAGCAGGATTTCTTATAAGCGTCCGGATTAGTGTCCCGCTCCTTGAAAGCAGCAGCTCTAGCCTTTAGCTCGGTGCGGATGTTGCCTGTAATCCATGGCTTCTGGTTGGGAAATGTATGTACGGTCACTGAAGGGACGACGTCGTCGATGCACTTACTGATGAAGCCAGTGGTATACTCCTCCAATAAATTACATTGGTCATATACACATATTTAGCAGATGTTATTGCGGGTGTAGCGAAATGCTTGTGTTCCCAACTCCAACAGTGCAGTAGTATCTAACAATTCACAACAAAACACACAAATCTAAAAGTAAAAGAATGGAATTAAGAAATATATAAATATTAGGATGAACAATGTCGGAATGGCATTGACTAAAATACAGTAGAATACAGTATATACATATGAAATGAGTAAAGCAGTATGTAAAGATTATTAAAGTGACCAGTGATTCCATGTCAATTTACATAGGAGAACAGCCTATAAGGTGCAGGGTTGAGTAACCGTGTGGTAACCGGCTAGTGATGGCTTTTTAACAGTCTTGAGATAAAGCTGTTTTTCAGTCTCTCGGTCCCAGCTTTGATGCACCTGTACTGACCTCGCCTTCTGATGTCCTTGATGATCTGTTTTGGCTTTCCTGTGTCATTGGATGCTGTAGATGTCCTGGAGGGCAGGTAGTTTGCCCCCGGTGATGTGTTGGGCAGACCGCACCACCCTCTGGAGAGCCCTGCAGTTGTGGGCGGTGTGGTTGCCGTACCGGGCGGTGATACAGCCCGACAGGATGCTCTCAATTGTGCATCTGTAAAAGTTTGTGAGGGTCTTAGGGGCCAAGCCAAATGTCTTCATCCTCCTGAGGTTGAAGAGGCTCTGTTGCGCCTTCTTCCATTTCAGATTGTCAGTGATATTTACTCAGAGGAACTTAACTTTACACCTTCTCCACTGCGGTCCCGTCGATGTGGATAGGGGCGTGCTCCCTCTGCTGTTTCCTGAAGTCCACGATCAGCTCCTTCGTTTTGTTGACGTTGAGGGAGAGGTTATTAAGAAGGATAGAAATTCCACAAATTAACTTTTAAGAAGGCACACCTGCTAATTGAAATTACCTCATGAAGCTGGTTGAGAGAATGCCAAGAGTGTGCAAATCTGTCATCAAGGCGAAGGGTGGCTATTTGAAGAATCTCAAATATCAAATATATTTTGATTTGTTTAACACTTTTTTGGTTACTACATGATTCCATATGTGTTATTTCATAGTTTTGATGTCTTCACTATTATTCTACAATGTAGAAAATAGTAAAAAATAAAGAAAAACCTTTGAATGAGTAGGTGTGTCCAGACTTTTGACTGGTACTGTTGTTGGCTGCTTTTCCTTCACTCTGCCTTCTGACTCATCCCAAACCATCTCAATTGGGTTGAGGTCGGGGGATTGTGGAGGCCAGGTCATCTGATGCAGCAATCCATCACTCTCCTTCTTGGTAAAATAGCCCTTACACAGCCTGGAGGTGTGTTGGGTCATTGTCCTGTTGAAAAACAAATGATAGTCCCACTAAGCCCAAACCAGATGGGATGGCGTATCGCTGCAGAATGCTGTGGTAGCTACGCTGGTTAAGTGTGCCTTGAATTCTAAATAAATCACAGACAGTGTCACCAGCAAAGCACCCCCACACCATAACACCTCCTCCTCCATGCTTCACGGTGGGAACTACACATGCGGAGATCATCCATTCACCTACTCTGCGTCTCACAAAGACACGGCGGTTGGAACCAAAAATCTCCAATTTGGACTCCAGACCAAAGGACAGATTTCCACCGGTCTAATGTCCATTGCTCGTGTTTCTTGGCCCAAGCAGGTCTCTTCTTCTGATTGGTGGCCTTTAGTAGTGGTTTCTTTGCAGCAATTCGACCATGAAGGCCTGATTCACACAGTCCCATCTGAACAGTTGATGTTGAGATGTTCTGGATGAGCATTTTCTTGTTTGCTTATGGCCTTATACAGCTCGTTGAGTTTATTCTCCAGTGATTTCACTCGGGCCAATAGAACGGATGGTAGTGGCGGGTTACCCACTCGCCGACATATTCTCACAAGGCACCCGGATCTCCGCCCCCT
>NW_028159730.1:0-49149 GCF_964263955.1 Coregonus lavaretus | reverse complement strand
ACAGACAAAGCCGTTCTATACAGGTGCAGTAGTGTTGCAGACAAAGCCGTTCTATACAGGTGCAGTAGTGGTGCAGACAAAGCCGTTTTATACAGGTACAGTAGTGGTGCAGACAAAGCCGTTCTATACAGGTGCAGACAAAGCCGTTCTATACAGGTACAGTAGTGGTGCAGACAAAGCCGTTCTATACAGGTACAGTAGTGGTGCAGACAAAGCCGTTCTATACAGGTACAGTAGTGGTGCAGACAAAGCCGTTCTATACAGGTACAGACAAAGCCGTTCTATACAGGTGCAGTAGTGGTGCAGACAAAGCCGTTCTATAGTGGTGCAGACAAAGCCGTTCTATACAGGTGCAGACAAAGCCGTTCTACACAGGTACAGTAGTGGTGTGGTTTCCTTTCTTTGATGTTCCACATGCCTTCGATGTAACGTACTTTATGATCCAGCCCACCTAAACCATCCAAGGTGTTTTTGATTAATCTAAAGAATCCCACATGGTTTATATGCAATTAGTGGCACATTAAGCCTTAATAATGGTTTCTCATTTAAACGTGAATGCGTTTGGTGTACAAACTCTCATATTATACAGGTGGTCCCCACAACACAGACATATACAGTATAGATTTGACATGCCTACTGGACAACTCTATGGTGTCAACTGGTAAATTGAACCGATAGCTAAGCTCTATTGTTGTGGTCGTGACCGATGGGCCTTGGATATCAACGCTAACCCACGGATAGATCTGTGAGTTTAGTTCATACTGGCTGACTGGCTGTGAGAGCAGAGCTGCGCTGCTAGAAGTCTTTCAACAATAAGGTAATAAGACAGCAACGCCACACGTCTGATATTTTCCAGTTTAGGTTGCTCTTTTATTGAAAAAGCTTTATCAGAGCTGCTCCCTGTGCGGTTGTCAGATGTTGACCTGTCACTGGTGAGGTCTGACCTCAACACAGTGAGACCTTAGACTTTATTGAAGCTCACTGATGTTGACTTGAGGTCCCCCTGTGCTCACTGTTCTGGTCTGACCTCTGACCCCCAGGGCCCGGCCGGTCATCAGCGTTAACGCCACCCTGGACATCAGCCCTCAGATCCTCAACCCAGAGGAAAGGACCTGCAAACTGCCTGACGCTGACACTCAAGTGTCCTGGTGAGTAATCTAATTAGGTTTTCACTAGTTAAATAGAGAAGATATGGATGTCTGTGTGCGATGCATGGTCCATATCAGGGACTGCATTGATGGGGGGGGGGGGGGGGGGGGGGGGGGGGTTTCTTCATTGAATACAGTCATGTTTAACTGTCAGACAGACTTCCTCTCTAGGGTCTGGTCACGTCATGTTAAACTGTCAGAAAGACTTCCTCTCTGGGAACGTCATGTTTAACTGTCAGACAGAATTCCTCTCTAGGGTCTGGTAACGTCATGTTTAACTGTCAGACAGACAGAGCTGATGTAAGAACATGCAACATGTTTATCTGGTTACCGTTTGGTGCTGTATGCTTGTTCTGAGAACTGTAGAGAACTCTATAGCCTGTGCTTTAGAGTTGAATCTGATTCGTTTTCAGTGTTTTGAGAACTGTAGAGAACTCTATAGCCTGTGCTTTAGAGTTGAATCTGATTCGTTTTCAGTGTTTTGAGAACTGTAGAGAACTCTATAGCCTGTGCTTTAGAGTTGAATCTGATTCGTTTTCAGTGTTTTGAGAACTGTAGAGAACTCTATAGCCTGTGCTTTAGAGTTGAATCTGATTCGTTTTCAGTGTTTTTTGGTCACATTTTGTTTTGTCTCCCCTCAGTTTCAAAGTGAAGTACTGTCTTAAGGCGAGTGGGAGAGGCGCACCAGCCTCACTGAGTAAGTATCTGAAGGATATCTACTACCACCCTACACTACGTTGCATCCCTACGGGGCGTTGCTACTCAACAAACACTACTCTGAGATGAAGTGTTACAGCGTTTGCCCCCTATCCTGTCGACAAGCTGTGCTCTCAGAGAACTCCTGTTAGACCCCAAAACACAGCTATCTGACTGGCCATCTACTTCTTATGTCCCAAACGGCACCCTATTCCCTACGTAGTGCACTACTTTTGACCAGAGCCCTATGAACCCTGGTCAAAAGTAGTGCACTATAAAGGGAATAGGGTGCCACGTAGGATGCATAAAGTAGCTACAGCACCACAGCTCACTTCTGAGTCTCTGTATAGACATCCTGTCTGGCTGTACCCAGCCTGTTACCCAGCCTGTTACCCAGCCTGTTAGAGTATAGCTTCAGGCTAGCAGTGCAGCCTGTTAGAGTAGAGCTTCAGGCTATCAGTGCAGCCTGTTAGAGTATAGCTTCAGGCTAGCAGTGCAGCCTGTTAGAGTATAGCTTCAGGCTAGCAGAGCAGCCTGTTAGAGTATAGCTTCAGGCTAGCAGTGCAGCCTGTTAGAGTATAGCTTCAGGCTAGCAGAGCAGCCTGTTAGAGTATAGCTTCAGGCTAGCAGTGCAGCCTGTTAGAGTAAAGCTTCAGGCTAGCAGTGCAGCCTGTTAGATTATAGCTTCAGGCTAGCAGAGCAGCCTGTTAGATTATAGCTTCAGGCTAGCAGTGCAGCCTGTTAGATTATAGCTTCAGGCTAGCAGAGCAGCCTGTTAGATTATAGCTTCAGGCTAGCAGTGCAGCCTGTTAGATTATAGCTTCAGGCTAGCAGAGCAGCCTGTTAGATTATAGCTTCAGGCTAGCAGAGCAGCCTGTTAGAGTATAGCTTCAGGCTAGCAGTGCAGCCTGTTAGATTATAGCTTCAGGCTAGCAGAGCAGCCTGTTAGAGTATAGCTTCAGGCTAGCAGTGCAGCCTGTTAGAGTATAGCTTCAGGCTAGCAGTGCAGCCTGTTAGAGTATAGCTTCAGGCTATCAGTGCAGCCTGTTAGAGTATAGCTTCAGGCTAGCAGTGCAGCCTGTTAAGAGTATAGCTTCAGGCTAGCAGTGCAGCCTGTTAAGAGTATAGCTTCAGGCTATCAGTGCAGCCTGTTAGAGTATAGCTTCAGGCTATCAGTGCAGCCTGTTAGAGTATAGCTTCAGGCTAGCAGTGCAGCCTGTTAGAGTATAGCTTCAGGCTAGCAGTGCAGCCTGTTAGATTATAGCTTCAGGCTAGCAGTGCAGCCTGTTAGATTATAGCTTCAGGCTAGCAGTGCAGCCTGTTAGATTATAGCTTTGGGCTAGCAGTGCAGCCTGTTAGATTATTCAGGCTAGCAGTGCAGCCTGTTAGAGTATAGCTTCAGGCTAGCAGTGCAGCCTGTTAGAGTATAGCTTCAGGCTAGCAGTGCAGCCTGTTAGAGTATAGCTTCAGGCTAGCAGTGCAGCCTGTTAGAGTATAGCTTCAGGCTAGCAGTGCAGCCTGTTAGAGTATAGCTTCAGGCTAGCAGTGCAGCCTGTTAGAGCATAGCTTCAGGCTAGCAGAGTGAGCTCAGCTCAGTTCCCATTAAGACAGCCTGCTGGTTTTGAAAGGCCTCCATCCGGCCTTACATCAGTTACATGCCACCATGCTCTGCCAGCCTGTCTGTCTCTGTGTGTTACATGCCACCATGCTCTGCCAGCCTGTCTGTCTCTGTGTGTTACATGCCACCATGCTCTGCCAGCCTGTCTGTCTCTGTGTGTTACATGCCACCATGCTCTGCCAGCCTGTCTGTCTCTGTGTGTTACATGCCACCATGCTCTGCCAGCCTGTCTGTCTCTGTGTGTTACATGCCACCATGCTCTGCCAGCCTGTCTGTCTCTGTGTGTTACATGCCACCATGCTCTGCCAGCCTGTCTGTCTCTGTGTGTTACATGCCACCATGCTCTGCCAGCCTGTCTGTCTCTGTGTGTTACATGCCACCATGCTCTGCCAGCCTGTCTGTCTCTGTGTGTTACATGCCACCATGCTCTGCCAGCCTGTCTGTCTCTGTGTGTTACATGCCACCATGCTCTGCCAGCCTGTCTGTCTCTGTGTGTTACATGCCACCATGCTCTGCCAGCCTGTCTGTCTCTGTGTGTTACATGCCACCATGCTCTGCCAGCCTGTCTGTCTCTGTGTGTTACATGCCACCATGCTCTGCCAGCCTGTCTGTCTCTGTGTGTTACATGCCACCATGCTCTGCCAGCCTGTCTGTCTCTGTGTGTTACATGCCACCATGCTCTGCCAGCCTGTCTGTCTCTGTGTGTTACATGCCACCATGCTCTGCCAGCCTGTCTGTCTCTGTGTGTTACATGCCACCATGCTCTGCCAGCCTGTCTGTCTCTGTGTGTTACATGCCACCATGCTCTGCCAGCCTGTCTGTCTCTGTGTGTTACATGCCACCATGCTCTGCCAGCCTGTCTGTCTCTGTGTGTTACATGCCACCATGCTCTGCCAGCCTGTCTGTCTCTGTGTGTTACATGCCACCATGCTCTGCCAGCCTGTCTGTCTCTGTGTGTTACATGCCACCATGCTCTGCCAGCCTGTCTGTCTCTGTGTGTTACATGCCACCATGCTCTGCCAGCCTGTCTGTCTCTGTGTGTTACATGCCACCATGCTCTGCCAGCCTGTCTGTCTCTGTGTGTTACATGCCACCATGCTCTGCCAGCCTGTCTGTCTCTGTGTGTTACATGCCACCATGCTCTGCCAGCCTGTCTGTCTCTGTGTGTTACATGCCACCATGCTCTGCCAGCCTGTCTGTCTCTGTGTGTTACATGCCACCATGCTCTGCCAGCCTGTCTGTCTCTGTGTGTTACATGCCACCATGCTCTGCCAGCCTGTCTGTCTCTGTGTGTGTGTTATGGCTCCCAGACCTGGGTTTTGCAACGGAAATGAAAACAGGCATTTATTATTGAACAAGTTCAGGTTGTCCCTCCCTACTTCAGTCAGTTTTTGGTCCGTCTGGGGCCTAATTAATAGGACCCAGTGCTGCATGGGAGACCGCAGACGACGCCCCCAATTCATTATTTCTCTCTGGGCCTTTGAACTTCTCCGCTCATGTCCCCTTGACTCCCCTCTAATGGGTTTCAGGAAACTAGAAATGTCTTATTCTAATAGCTACTGTTGCATGAAGCTAGAGGGACAGATAGCTGTGTTTTATGGTCTAAAAGGAGAAGCTAGAGGGACAGATAGCTGTGTTTTATGGTCTAAAAGGAGAAGCTAGAGGGACAGATAGCTGTGTTTTATGGTCTAAAAGGAGAAGCTAGAGGGACAGATAGCTGTGTTTTATGGTCTAAAAGGAGAAGCTAGAGGGACAGATAGCTGTGTTTTATGGTCTAAAAGGAGAAGCTAGAGGGACAGATAGCTGTGTTTTGTGGTTTAAAAGGAGAAGCTAGAGGGACAGATAGCTGTGTTTTATGGTCTAAAAGGAGAAGCTAGAGGGACAGATAGCTGTGTTTTATGGTCTAAAAGGAGAAGCTAGAGGGACAGATAGCTGTGTTTTGTGGTTTAAAAGGAGAGTTCTCTGTAAGTAGCCTATACGGCTCGCATTTTACATTTTTTTTTTACATTTTAGTCATTTAGCAGACGCTCTTATCCAGAGCGACTTACAGTTTAGTGAGTGCATACATTATTTATTTTTTATACTGGCCCCCCCCGTGGGAATCAAACCCACAACCCTGGCGTTGCAAACGCCATGCTCTACCAACTGAGCTACGTCCCATGCGTACAGTGGAGATGTAAACTCTGTATTTGAGCTATTTGTCCATCTTATCTGGAAATGATGTTGATCTAAGACCGCACTCAACAAGCAATATAGGACAATAAGCAAACAAGAAAATACTCATCCAGAGGCGGTGCTCCTAGTGGCCGGTGATTTTAATGCAGGGAAACTGAAATCCGTCTTACCTAATTTCTACCAGCATGTCACCTGTGCAACTAGAGGCAAAAAACTATAGATCACCTAGTCCTCCCACAGGAACGCATACAAAGCTCTTCCTCACCCTCCATTTGGCAAATATGATTCCAGCTTACAAGCAAAAACTCAAACAGGAAATGCCAGTGACACACTCAATACGGAAGTGGTCCGATGAAGTGGATGCTAAGCTACAGGACTGTTTCGCTAGCACAGACTGGAATATGTTTCGGGATTCATCTGATAACATTGAGGAGTTTACCACATCAGTCACCGGCTTCATTAATAAGTGCATCAACGACATCGTCCCCACAGTGACCGTACGTACATATCCCAACCAGAAGCAATGGATTACAGGCAACATCCGCACTGAGCTAAAGACTAGAGCTGCCACTTTCAAGGAGTGGGACACTAAGAAATCCCGCTACGCCCTCTGACGAACCATCAAACAGGCAAAGCATCAATACAGGACTAAAATCTAATCCTACTACACCGGCTCTGACGCTCGTCAGATGTGGCAGGGCTTGCAAACTATCACGGATTACAAAGAGAAACCCAGCCGCGAGCTGCCCAGTGATGTGAGACTACCAGACGAGATAAATGCCTTCTATGCTCGCTTCGAGGCAACCAACACTGAACCATGCATGAGAGCACCAGCTGTTCCGGACAACTGTGTGATCACGCTCTCCGTAGCCGATGTGAGTAAGACCTTTAAACAGGTTAACATTCACAAGGTTGCAGGGCCAGACGGATTACCAGGACGCGTACTCTGAGCATGCGCTGACCAACTGGCAAGTGTCTTCGCTGACATTTTCAACCTCTTCCTGACCCAGTCTGTAATACCTACATGCTTCAAGCACACCACCATTATCCCTGTGCGCAAGAACACCAAGGTAACCTGTCTAAATGGCTATCACCCTGTAGCACTCAAATTTGTAGCCATGAAAGGCTTTGAAAGGCTGGTCATGGCTCACATCAACACCATCATCCCAGACACCCTGGATCCACCCACAACCAGAATGAACATTTCTTTGCACTTTGCTAGTAAAAACAAAAGACAGGAACAACACACCCAGATTCTAATCTAATCAAATCGATTTATCTATCCGCCACCCTTCCTTCAAAATAACCCAGTTTCCCTGTAACAGTAAATCCATAGCACTTCCAGTACAATAGAACATATACAAATTCATAGCTCTTCATGAAGTCTTGAAACATGACCATTTAATTCACAGTAACATTCATTTAGTTGATTTCACGTTTTCATCTGTCTTTACAACTCCAACGGTGTCCATGCTCCCAGGGTTCTATGGGAATGTCCCTAACCAGAGAAAACTATAGATAAGATATGTTTGAGCCCTGTGATAGCCCACAAATGGTCAGCCATCCAAACAATGTAATAAATGGTGATTGAGCCATCACGCTGGGCCTTGGTGCCTGCAAGTCTCCAGTCACCAGTATCACCTTCTCTCATTCTTCCACTACACTCCCAGGTGGTGAGGGTAGGCAACAACACATTCGCCACGCTTAACCTCAACACAGGGGCCCCTCAGGGGTGCGTGCTTAGTCCCGTCCTGTACTCCCTGTATACCCATGACTGCGAGGCCAAGCACGACTCCAACACCATCATTACGTTTGCCGACGATACAAGGGTGGTAGGCCTGATCACCAACGACAATGAGACAGCCTATAGGGAGGAGGTCAGAGACCTGGCAGTGTGGTGCCAGGACCACAACCTCTTCCTCAACATCAGTAAGACAAAGGAGCTGATCGTGGGCTACAGGAAATGGAGGGCTGAGCACGCCCCCATTCACATCGACAGGGCTGTAGTGGAGCGGGTCGAGAGCTTCAAATTTCTCGGTGTCCAGGATCTATCATGGTCCAAACACACCAACACAGTCATGAAGAGGGCACGACAACACCTCCTCCCCCTCAGTAGGCTTAAAAGATTTGGCATGGGCACTCAGATCCTCAAAAAGTTCTACAGCTGCATCATTGACAGCATCTTGACTGGCTGCATCACCGCTTGGTATGGCAACTGCTTGGTTGCAGGGCCAGACGGTTGCAGGGCCAGACGGATTACCAGGACGCGTACTCTGAGCATGCGCTGACCAACTGGCAAGTGTCTTCGCTGACATTTTCAACCTCTTCCTGACCCAGTCTGTAATACCTACATGCTTCAAGTACACCACCATTATCCCTGTGCGCAAGAACACCAAGGTAACCTGTCTAAATGGCTATCACCCTGTAGCACTCAAATTTGTAGCCATGAAAGGCTTTGAAAGGCTGGTCATGGCTCACATCAACACCATCATCCCAGACACCCTGGATCCACCCACAACCAGAATGAACATTTCTTTGCACTTTGCTAGTAAAAACAAAAGACAGGAACAACACACCCAGATTCTAATCTAATCAAATCGATTTATCTATCCGCCACCCTTCCTTCAAAATAACCCAGTTTCCCTGTAACAGTAAATCCATAGCACTTCCAGTACAATAGAACATATACAAATTCATAGCTCTTCATGAAGTCTTGAAACATGACCATTTAATTCACAGTAACATTCATTTAGTTGATTTCACGTTTTCATCTGTCTTTACAACTCCAACGGTGTCCATGCTCCCAGGGTTCTATGGGAATGTCCCTAACCAGAGAAAACTATAGATAAGATATGTTTGAGCCCTGTGATAGCCCACAAATGGTCAGCCATCCAAACAATGTAATAAATGGTGATTGAGCCATCACGCTGGGCCTTGGTGCCTGCAAGTCTCCAGTCACCAGTATCACCTTCTCTCATTCTTCCACTACACTCCCAGGTGGTGAGGGTAGGCAACAACACATTCGCCACGCTTAACCTCAACACAGGGGCCCCTCAGGGGTGCGTGCTTAGTCCCGTCCTGTACTCCCTGTATACCCATGACTGCGAGGCCAAGCACGACTCCAACACCATCATTACGTTTGCCGACGATACAAGGGTGGTAGGCCTGATCACCAACGACAATGAGACAGCCTATAGGGAGGAGGTCAGAGACCTGGCAGTGTGGTGCCAGGACCACAACCTCTTCCTCAACATCAGTAAGACAAAGGAGCTGATCGTGGGCTACAGGAAATGGAGGGCTGAGCACGCCCCCATTCACATCGACAGGGCTGTAGTGGAGCGGGTCGAGAGCTTCAAATTTCTCGGTGTCCAGGATCTATCATGGTCCAAACACACCAACACAGTCATGAAGAGGGCACGACAACACCTCCTCCCCCTCAGTAGGCTGAAAAGATTTGGCATGGGCACTCAGATCCTCAAAAAGTTCTACAGCTGCATCATTGACAGCATCTTGACTGGCTGTATCACCGCTTGGTATGGCAACTTCTTGGCGTCCAACCGCAAGGCGCTACAGAGGGTAGTGTGTACGGCCCAGTACATCGCTGGGGCCGAGCTCCCTGCCATCAAAGGAAGGCCCTAAAAATGGTCAAAGACTCCAGCCACCCAAGTCATAGACTGTTCTCTCTGCTACCATACGGCGAACCGTACCGATGCACCAAGTCGGGAACCAACAGGACCCTGAACAGCTTCTAGCCCTGAGCCATAAGACTGCTAAATAGATAGTTAAATAGTTAAAGGGATACTTCTCTGTACAGAGAGACATAAAAATGGTGTCCACAAGTTCATCTGACTCTGGGGAAGTGGATAAAGGGCCTCATTGCCAAAATCCCCAAGTATCCCTTTAACCAAATAGCTACCCGGAATATCTGCATTGACCCTTTTTGCACAAACTTTTTTACTCATCACATACTCTGCTGCTGCTGTTTACTATCTATCCTGTTGCATAGTCACTTTATTCCTATTTATAAACTCAGCAAAAAAAGAAACGTCCCTTTTTCAGGACCCTGTCTTTCAAAGATAATTCGTAAAAATCCAAATAACTTCACAGATCTTAATTATAAAAGGTTTAAACACTGTTTCCCATGCTTGTTCAATGAACCATAAACAATTAATGAACATGCACCTGTGGAACGGTCGTTAAGACACTAACAGCTTACAGATGGTAGGCAATTAAGGTCACAGTTATGAAAACTTAGGACACTAAAGAGGTCTTTCTACTGACTCTGAAAAACACCAAAAGAAAGATGCCCAGGGTCCCTGCTCATCTGCGTGAACGTGCCTTAGGCATGCTGCAAGGAGGCATGAGGACTGCAGATGTTGCCAGGGCAATAAATTGCAATGTCCGTACTGTGAGACGCCTAAGACAGCGCTACAGGGAGACAGGACGGACAGCTGATCGTCCTCGCAGTGGCAGACCGCCTGCAAAGGATCGGTACATCCGAACATCACACCTGCGGGACAGGTACAGGATGGCAACAACAACTGCCCGAGTTACACCAGGAACGCACAATCCCTCCATCAGTGCTCAGACTGTCCGCAATAGACTGAGAGAGGCTGGACTGAGGGCTTGTAGGCCTGTTGTAAGGCAGGTCCTCACCAGACATCACCATTAACAAAGTTGCCTATGGGCACAAACCCACCGTCGCTGGACCAGACAGGACTGGCAAAAAGTGCTCTTCACCGACGAGTCGCGGTTTTGTCTCACCAGGGGTGATGGTCGGATTCGTGTTTATCGTCGAAGGGTCCGTCATGGTCTGGGGCGGTGTGTCACAGCATCATCGGACTGAGCTTGTTGTCATTGCAGGCAATCTCAACGCTGTGCGTTACAGGGAAGACATCCTCCTCCCTCATGTGGTACCCTTCCTGCAGGCTCATCCTGACATGACCCTCCAGCATGACAATGCCACCAGCCATACTGCTCGTTCTGTGCGTGATTTCCTGCAAGACATGAATGTCAGTGTTCTGCCATGGCCAACGAAGAGCACGGATCTCAATCCCATTGAGCACTTCTGGGACCTGTTGGATCGGAGGGTGAGGGCTAGGGCCAATCCCCCCAGAAATGTCTGGGAACTTGCAGGTGCCTTGGTGGAAGAGTGGGGTAACATCTCACAGCAAGAACTGGCAAATCTGGTGCAGTCCATGAGAAGGAGATTCACTGCAGTACTTAATGCAGCTGGTGGCCACACCAGATACTTACTGTTACTTTTGATTTTGACCCCCCCCCCCTTGTTCAGGGACACATTATTCAATTTCTGTTAGTCACATGTCTGTGGAACTTGTTCAGTTTATGTCTCAGTTGTTGAATCTTGTTATGTTCATAAAAATATTTACACATGATAAGTTTGCTGAAAATAAACGCAGTTGACAGTGAGAGGACGTTTCTTTTTTTGCTGAGTTCTACCACAATTACCTTGGTACCCCTGCACATCGACTCGGTACTGGTAACCCGTGTATATAGCCAAATTATCGTTACTCATTGTGTATTTAATATTACTTTTATTATTACGTGTTATTACTTTTCAATTATTTCTCTATTTTCTTTCTCTCTGCATTGTTGGGATGGGCCCGTAAGGAAGCATATCACCTGTTAGTCTACACACTGTTGATACGAAGCATGTGACAAATAAAATTAGATTAGATTTTGTCTTTCGGAAATGAGTAATTCCCCTGAAGTCATTGCTTATATCACACTAGTGCCATGAATGTAAAACTAGCTCTCAGTGACTGTGTGTCACTAACCAGGCCTCATGTTTGCCGTCTGTCTGTGTCCTTGTCAGCGTTCCAGGTTCACCTTGTCCTGGACAGACTCAAACACAAGGGGGCGACAAAGAGAGTTCTGTTCCTCCACAGCAAGACGTCCCAGTACACCAAGAACATGACGGTCAGCAACGGCCAAGGACCAGCCTGCGAGGAGCAGGAAGCCTTCCTCATAGTGAGTTACTATTGTTAAGTATTGCTCTAGGCCACAGGTGTCCTCCGTGTAGCTCAGTCGGTAGGGCATGGCGCTTGGAACGCCAGGGTTGTGGGTTCGATTCCCACGGGGGGGCAGTATAAAAAATGTATGCACTCACTAACTGTAAGTCGCTCTGGATAAGAGCGTCTGCTAAAATTACTAAAATGTGTCAAACTCATTCCACAGAGGGCCGAATGTCTGCGGGTCTTCGCTTGTCCTTGATTGATTAATTATGGTCACTAATTAGTAAGGAATTCCCCTCACCTGGTTGAATAGGACTTAATTGAAAGGAAAAACCTGCAGACACTTGGCCCTCCATGGAATGAGTTTGACAACCCCTGCTGTAGTCCTTCCTTATAGAGATGCTGAGCAATAGACTTTATTGTCCTGTGTGCATGTGTTCATGGAATGTGTTGAGCACTCTAATACCCTTTACACAGTACTGAGCTGAACCAAGGTCGAGCTGCACTATGTTGGCCTGGCCCAAGGTCGAGCTGCACTATGTTGGCCAGGCCCAAGGTCGAGCTGCACTATGTTGGCCTGGCCCAAGGTCGAGCTGCACTATGTTGGCCTGGCCCAAGGTCGAGCTGCACTATGTTGGCCAGGCCCAAGGTCGAGCTGCACTATGTTGGCCTGGCCCAAGGTCGAGCTGCACTATGTTGGCCTGTCCCGTAGTTCCTCTAGCCATAATGGAGAGGACAATGTGAAAGAACATAGCTGTGACAGGACAGTATGGACTGGTCGGCATGACTCCTACATTTACAGCTTCACTGATTTGTTTACTGTTTACTTCACTTTTACTAAACCCTACTAGGGATGGTCATGAGTAATTGAGTACTCGAACGGACATCAAAACTCAAACTTTAACCAGAGATTTAAAAAAATAAAAATAATTCTAAGCTATTTGGTGGAATTCCCCACATCAGTACACCACCAGCCTGTACCGTTGACACCAGGCAGGATGGGGCCATGGACTCATGCTGCTTATGCCAAATCCTGACTCTGCCATCAGCATGACGTAACAGCATTCATCGGACCAGGCAATGTTTTTCCACTGGAGCCGCTTCTTCTTGTTTTTAGCTGATAGGAGTGGAACCCGGTGTGGTCGTCTGCTGCAACAGCCCCGTCCGTGACAAGGATCGACAAGTTGTGCGTTCCGAGACGCCGTTCTGCACACCACTACTGCGCTGTTATTTGCCTCTTTGTGGCCCGCCTGTTAGCTTGCATGATTCCTGCCATTTTCCTTTGACCTCTCTCGTCAACGAGCTGTTTTTGCCCCGTAGGACTGCCGCTGACTTGATGTTTTTTTTGTTTGTTGCACCATTCTTTGTAAATCCTACACACTGTCACTCAGGAGGGCAGCCGTTTCTGAGATACTGGAACCGGCACGACTGGCGCTGACGATTATACCACGCTCAAAGTTGCTTAGGTCACTTGTTTTTTGCCCATTCTAACGTTCAATCAAACAGTAACTGAACATCTCGATGCCTGTCTGCCTGAACGGGGTGGCGTACCTGATAAACTGTCCGGTGAGTGTGTGTTCCAATGACGAGCTGCAGTTTGGGAATAGTTGCTTCCCGTCTATCTTCTTCTTGGGCTACTTTGCGAACTGCTTGTGCCATTAAGAAATGGTTAGCCTGGGCTATAACCCCCTTAAACATAGACAGGTTCCACACTGAAAATATGTAAAGGAAATATGTAAAAACATTAGTTTGATGAAGACAGAGAGATATTTTCATCAGAATCATTAAGCCTAGGCCTACTCACCAAAACAGATGTCGTGGCCGTAATTCATCACCAGACAGTGTTCGATGTGGAATTGTTCATCCATGTTGAAAATGACAAAGAACAGGCAGAATAAACCAAATTGAACGTCTGTATATATATATATATATATATATATATATATATATATATATATATATATATATATATATATATATATATATGTATATATATAAATGATTTTGGTTCGTAAACCTGAATAAATGTTCTTTAAACTCGCCAAACTGAGACCCGTTTCAAATTATCACTCTGAGAAAAACTGTTCTATATTATTCTGTTAAATTACATCATGTTTTTTACATCTAAAAATATAAAATACGTATGTCTTGTCTGTGATAAGGGCTCAGGAAATAGGACCGTATTGTCTGCTAAATGAACAAAACATGTCTATTCCATTGCAGCTACAGGATTCTACAAGCAAGCACCATTACTGAAGTTACTGCCTTTTTGAAGATTGTGTTCCATGATATAATATAACCAGTTGATATTATGGTCAGCTGGTAGAGCACGGCGCTTGTAACGCCAGGGTAGTGGGTTCGATCCCCGGGACCACCCATACACAAAAAAAAATGTATGCACACATGACTGTAAGTCGCTTTGGATAAAAGCGTCTGCTAAGTGACATATTATTATTACTATTACAGATTGTGTTCCACTATATAATATAACCAGTTGATATTACAGATTGTGTTCCATGATATAATATAACCAGTTGATATTACAGATTGTGTTCCATGATATAATATAACCAGTTGATATTACAGATTGTGTTCCATGATATAATATAACCAGTTGATATTACAGATTGTGTTCCATTATATAATATAACCAGTTGATTTTACAGATTGTGTTCCATGATATAATATAACCAGTTGATATTACAGATTGTGTTCCATGATATAATATAACCAGTTGATATTACAGATTGTGTTCCATGATATAATATAACCAGTTGATATTACAGATTGTGTTCCATTATATAATATAACCAGTTGATATTACAGATTGTGTTCCATGATATAATATAACCAGTTGATATTACAGATTGTGTTCCATGATATAATATAACCAGTTGATATTACAGATTGTGTTCCATGATATAATATAACCAGTTGATATTACAGATTGTGTTCCACTATATAACATAACCAGTTGATATTACAGATTGTGTTCCATGATATAATATAACCAGTTGATTTTACAGATTGTGTTCCATGATATAATATAACCAGTTGATATTACAGATTGTGTTCCACTATATAATATAACCAGTTGATATTACAGATTGTGTTCCATGATATAACATAACCAGTTGATATTACAGATTGTGTTCCATGATATAATATAACCAGTTGATATTACAGATTGTGTCCCACTATATAATATAACCAGTTGATATTACAGATTGTGTTCCATGATATAATATAACCAGTTGATATTACAGATTGTGTTCCATGATATAATATAACCAGTTGATATTACAGATTGTGTTCCATGATATAATATAACCAGTTGATATTACAGATTGTGTCCCACTATATAATATAACCAGTTGATATTACAGATTGTGTTCCACTATATAATATAACCAGTTGATATTACAGATTGTGTTCCATGATATAATATAACCAGTTGATATTACAGCTTGTGTTCCACTATATAATATAACCAGTTGATATTACAGATTGTGTTCCACTATATAATATAACCAGTTGATATTACAGATTGTGTTCCACTATATAATATAACCAGTTGATATTACAGATTGTGTTCCATGATATAATATAACCAGTTGATAATACAGATTGTGTTCCATGATATAATATAACCAGTTGATATTACAGATTGTGTTCCACTATATAATATAACCAGTTGATATTACAGATTGTGTTCCATGATATAATATAACCAGTTGATATTACAGATTATGTTCCACTATATAATATAACCAGTTGATATTACAGATTGTGTTCCACTATATAATATAACCAGTTGATATTACAGATTGTGTTCCATGATATAATATAACCAGTTGGTATTACAGATTGTGTTCCATGATATAATATAACCAGTTGATATTACAGATTGTGTTCCATGATATAATATAACCAGTTGATATTACAGATTGTGTTCCATTATATAATATAACCAGTTGATTTTACAGATTGTGTTCCATGATATAATATAACCAGTTGATATTACAGATTGTGTTCCATGATATAATATAACCAGTTGATATTACAGATTGTGTTCCATGATATAATATAACCAGTTGATATTACAGATTGTGTTCCATTATATAATATAACCAGTTGATATTACAGATTGTGTTCCATGATATAATATAACCAGTTGATATTACAGATTGTGTTCCATGATATAATATAACCAGTTGATATTACAGATTGTGTTCCATGATATAATATAACCAGTTGATATTACAGATTGTGTTCCACTATATAACATAACCAGTTGATATTACAGATTGTGTTCCATGATATAATATAACCAGTTGATATTACAGATTGTGTTCCATGATATAATATAACCAGTTGATTTTACAGATTGTGTTCCATGATATAATATAACCAGTTGATATTACAGATTGTGTTCCACTATATAATATAACCAGTTGATATTACAGATTGTGTTCCATGATATAACATAACCAGTTGATATTACAGATTGTGTTCCATGATATAATATAACCAGTTGATATTACAGATTGTGTCCCACTATATAATATAACCAGTTGATATTACAGATTGTGTTCCATGATATAATATAACCAGTTGATATTACAGATTGTGTTCCATGATATAATATAACCAGTTGATATTACAGATTGTGTTCCATGATATAATATAACCAGTTGATATTACAGATTGTGTCCCACTATATAATATAACCAGTTGATATTACAGATTGTGTTCCACTATATAATATAACCAGTTGATATTACAGATTGTGTTCCATGATATAATATAACCAGTTGATATTACAGCTTGTGTTCCACTATATAATATAACCAGTTGATATTACAGATTGTGTTCCACTATATAATATAACCAGTTGATATTACAGATTGTGTTCCACTATATAATATAACCAGTTGATATTACAAATTGTGTTCCATGATATAATATAACCAGTTGATATTACAGATTGTGTTCCATGATATAATATAACCAGTTGATAATACAGATTGTGTTCCATGATATAATATAACCAGTTGATATTACAGATTGTGTTCCACTATATAATATAACCAGTTGATATTACAGATTGTGTTCCATGATATAATATAACCAGTTGATATTACAGATTGTGTTCCACTATATAATATAACCAGTTGATATTACAGATTGTGTTCCACTATATAATATAACCAGTTGATATTACAGATTGTGTTCCATGATATAATATAACCAGTTGGTATTACAGATTGTGTTCCACTATATAATATAACCAGTTGATATTACAGATTGTGTTCCACTATATAATATAACCAGTTGATATTTCAGATTGTGTTCCACTATATAATATAACCAGTTGATATTACAGATTGTGTTCCATGATATAATATAACCAGTTGATATTACAGATTGTGTTCCATGATATAATATAACCAGTTGATATTACAGATTGTGTTCCACTATATAATATAACCAGTTGATATTACAGATTCTGTTCCACTATATAATATAACCAGTTGATATTACAGATTGTGTTCCACGATATAATATAACCAGTTGATATTACAGATTGTGTTCCATGATATAATATAACCAGTTGATATTACAGATTGTGTTCCATGATATAATATAACCAGTTGATATTACAGATTGTGTTCCATGATATAATATAACCAGTTGATATTACAGATTGTGTTCCACTATATAATATAACCAGTTGATATTACAGATTGTGTTCCATTATATAATATAACCAGTTGATATTACAGATTGTGTTCCACTATATAATATAACCAGTTGATATTACAGATTGTGTTCCATTATATAATATAACCAGTTGATATTACAGATTGTGTTCCACTATATAATATAACCAGTTGATATTACAGATTGTGTTCCACTATATAATATAACCAGTTGATATTACAGATTGTGTTCCATGATATAATATAACCAGTTGATATTACAGATTGTGTTCCACTATATAATATAACCAGTTGATATTACAGATTGTGTTCCATTATATAATATAACCAGTTGATTTTACAGATTGTGTTCCATGATATAATATAACCAGTTGATATTACAGATTGTGTTCCATGATATAATATAACCAGTTGATATTACAGATTGTGTTCCATGATATAATATAACCAGTTGATATTACAGATTGTGTTCCATGATATAATATAACCAGTTGATATTACAGATTGTGTTCCACTATATAATATAACCAGTTGATATTACAGATTGTGTTCCATGATATAACATAACCAGTTGATATTACAGATTGTGTTCCACTATATAACATAACCAGTTGATATTACAGATTGTGTTCCATTATATAATATAACCAGTTGATATTACAGATTGTGTTCCATGATATAACATAACCAGTTGATATTACAGATTGTGTTCCACTATATAATATAACCAGTTGATATTACAGATTGTGTTCCATGATATAATATAACCAGTTGATATTACAGATTGTGTTCCACTATATAATATAACCAGTTGATATTACAGATTGTGTTCCATGATATAATATAACCAGTTGATATTACAGATTGTGTTCCATGATATAATATAACCAGTTGATATTACAGATTGTGTTCCATGATATAATATAACCAGTTGATATTACAGATTGTGTTCCATGATATAACATAACCAGTTGATATTACAGATTGTGTTCCATGATATAATATAACCAGTTGATATTACAGATTGTGTTCCATGATATAATATAACCAGTTGATATTACAGATTGTGTTCCACTATATAATATAACCAGTTGATATTACAGATTGTGTTCCATGATATAATATAACCAGTTGATATTACAGATTGTGTTCCATGATATAATATAACCAGTTGATATTACAGATTGTGTTCCATGATATAATATAACCAGTTGATATTACAGATTGTGTTCCATGATATAATATAACCAGTTGATATTACAGATTCTGTTCCACTATATAATATAACCAGTTGATATTACAGATTGTGTTCCATGATATAATATAACCAGTTGATATTACAGATTGTGTTCCATGATATAATATAACCAGTTGATATTACAGATTGTGTTCCATGATATAATATAACCAGTTGATATTACAGATTGTGTTCCATGATATAATATAACCAGTTGATTTTACAGATTGTGTTCCATGATATAATATAACCAGTTGATATTACAGATTGTGTTCCATGATATAATATAACCAGTTGATATTACAGATTGTGTTCCATGATATAATATAACCAGTTGATATTACAGATTGTGTTCCATGATATAATATAACCAGTTGATATTACAGATTGTGTTCCACTATATAATATAACCAGTTGATATTACAGATTGTGTTCCATGATATAATATAACCAGTTGATATTACAGATTGTGTTCCACTATATAATATAACCAGTTGATTATTTCAGATTGTGTTCCACTATATAATATAACCAGTTGATATTACAGATTGTGTTCCATGATATAATATAACCAGTTGATATTACAGATTGTGTTCCATGATATAATATAACCAGTTGATATTACAGATTGTGTTCCATGATATAATATAACCAGTTGATATTACAGATTGTGTTCCATGATATAATATAACCAGTTGATATTACAGATTGTGTTCCATGATATAATATAACCAGTTAATATTACAGATTGTGTTCCATGATATAATATAACCAGTTGATATTACAGATTGTGTTCCACTATATAATATAACCAGTTGATATTACAGATTGTGTTCCATGATATAATATAACCAGTTGATATTACAGATTGTGTTCCATGATATAATATAACCAGTTGATATTACAGATTGTTTTCCATGATATAATATAACCAGTTGATATTACAGATTGTGTTCCATGATATAATATAACCAGTTGATATTACAGATTGTGTTCCACTATATAATATAACCAGTTGATATTACAGATTGTGTTCCATTATATAATATAACCAGTTGATTTTACAGATTGTGTTCCATGATATAATATAACCAGTTGATATTACAGATTGTGTTCCATGATATAATATAACCAGTTGATATTACAGATTGTGTTCCATGATATAATATAACCAGTTAATATTACAGATTGTGTTCCATGATATAATATAACCAGTTGATATTACAGATTGTGTTCCATGATATAATATAACCAGTTGATATTACAGATTGTGTTCCATGATATAATATAACCAGTTGATATTACAGATTGTGTTCCATGATATAATATAACCAGTTGATATTACAGATTCTGTTCCATGATATAATATAACCAGTTGATATTACAGATTGTGTTCCATGATATAATATAACCAGTTGATATTACAGATTGTGTTCCAGGAGATAATATAACCAGTTGATATTACAGATTGTGTTCCATGATATAATATAACCAGTTGATATTACAGATTCTGTTCCATGATATAATATAACCAGTTGATATTACAGATTCAATAGAATAATATTAAATGTCTCTGTGGGGAAGCATTAGAGTCAACATGGGCCAGCATCCCTGTGGAACGCTTTCGACACCTTGGGGGGGGTGCAACTGAATATTAGGAAGGTGTTCTTAATGTTTTGTACACTCAGTGTAGAAAGAATAGTTGTGTGTCAAATGAGCTCCAAAGTGCTCCTAACATACCTAAAGCAGACATTTGTTTCATTCCTAGGGGTTTTGATTTATACAACCTTAAACAGGAACCGATCTGGCTACCAGGCTATACAGTATTTTCCTTCCATTTTGTGATCAATAGAATAGTTAGCTATGTGTAATATTTGAAATGCCCATCCCTAAACCCAACCCCCTCTCTGCTCTGCAGGATGACTCTGAGTTCCGGGACAAGATCACTCCCATCTCTGTGTTCATGGAGTTCAGTTTGGACTACCAGCAGGCTGCAGATAAGACCGGCCTACTGCCTATCGTGGATCTGACTGCCCCCACCAACATCTCCAAACAGGTACACATACGTCTTTAACCAAGTCTACGTCCCAAAAGGCACCCCTATTCCCGATTATAGTGCACTACGTTTACTACAGGCTCTGGTCAAAAGTAGTGCACTATGTAGGGAATAGGGTGCCATTTGGGAAGGGCAATAACTGTTGTGATCAGGTATAGAGTAGCACATGGTGAGTAGGAGAGGTGGGTCACATGGTGAAAAGGGGAGGTGGGTCACATGGTGAGTAGGAGAGGTGGGTCACATGGTGAGTAGGAGAGGTGGGTCACATGGTCACATGGTTAGTAGGAGAGGTGGGTCACATGGTTAGTAGGAGAGTTGAGTCACATGGTGAGTAGGAGAGTTGAGTCACATGGTGAGTAGGAGAGGTGGGTCACATGGTGAGTAGGAGAGGTGGGTCACATGGTGAGTAGGAGAGGTGGATCACATGGTGAGTAAGAGAGGTGGGTCACATGGTGAGTAGGAGAGGTGGATCACATGGTGAGTAGGAGAGGTGGGTCACATGGTCACATGGTGAGTAGGAGAGGTGGGTCACATGGTTAGTAGGAGAGTTGGATCACATGGTGAGTAGGAGAGGTGGATCACATGGTGAGTAGGAGAGGTGGGTCACATGGTGAGTAGGAGAGGTGGGTCACATAGTGGATCACGTGGTTAGTAGGAGAGGTGGGTCACATGGTCATATGGTGAGTAGGAGGGTGGGTCAAGTTTTTTGGGTAAACAAACTGTCTACTTGTGACAATGTTTTTCAGGCCCATATCCTACTGGACTGTGGAGATGACAACATCTGTAAGCCAGACCTCCAGCTGTCTGTATTGAGGTGAGCGCACCTCCTCCTCCAGTATCTCATGCCACAGTCATTCATTCCTAACATAGTTAGCCAAGTCGAGCTGTTTTGGGCTGGTTACACATCCACCATAGTTGTTGAAACCATGCTGGAAAGGACAAAGTGATATAAAATATCTCAGCCAGCACAGTAAGGTTCTGGTTGACCATCTAGTGTGAATCAGGCATCAGTGAGATGGTCCTAACTTTTCCATTAGTTTTCTTTCTACCACCAGTGACCAGAAGGAGATTGTCCTAACTGAGTAAGGTTACAAAATCCCAGAAACCTTCCCAGAGTTTTCTGAAATCCTAGTTGGAGGATTCCCGTAATCAGGTGAGCATAATCAGGGAGGCAATCCTCCAACCAGGATTTCTGACAAACCTAGGAAGTTTGGCATAGCAAAATTATGGAAACTTTCCCAGAGTCTAACTCCATTCTGTCAATCCGATCTCTGACTTCCCCACTGACCAGAAGCAGATCATTCTGTTAACCCGATCTCTGACCTCCCCAGTGACCAGATGGAGATCATTCTGTTAACCCGATCTCTGACCTCCCCAGTGACCAGATGGAGATCATTCTGTTAATCCGATCTCTGACCTCCCCAGTGACCAGAAGGAGATCTACATAGGAGATGATAACCCCTTGACCCTGGAGGTGACAGCGGAGAACAGAGGAGAGGGGGCGTACGAGGCAGAGCTACATGTCTTCCTTCCTCCCCAGGCTGACTTCACTGGGGTCGTACGCAACAGTGAGGTAAAATAGAATAGTGGCCAGTGAAGACAACTAGGCCGATCTCTGCACCAGTGTGACAGATGTGATCATACTTTGTAACTCTCTTACATTGTGTTTTTTAAAGAAAGTACTGTCCAGCCTGCGATCCCAGTTGATTGGTGTTTATTTCTGACGATAGACACAAGGTAGAAGATTAGATGTGCAGGACAACAGTATGTTGATGGCTGTAGATTTGTGATTCGTCTTTTAGCATGGAAATACAGTGCCTTGCAAAAGTATTCATCCTCCTTGGCGTTTTTCCTATATTGATGCATTACAACCTGTAATGTAAATGGATTTCTATTTGGATTTCATGTAATGGACATACACAAAATAGTCCAGATTGGTGAAGTGAAATGAAAAAAATAAAGAACGGAAAAGTGGTGCGTGCATATGTATTCACCCCCTTTGCTATGAAGCCCCTAAATAAGATCTGGTGCAACCAATTACCTTCAGAAGTCACATAATTAGTTAAATAAAGTCCACCTGTGTGCAATCTAAGTGCCACATGATTGATCTCATTATATATACACCTGTTCTGAAAGGCCCCAGAGTCTGCAACACCACTAAGCAAGGGGCACCACCAAGGAAGCGGCACCATGAAGACCAAGGAGCTCTCCAAACAGGTCAGGGACAAAGTTGTGGAGAAGTACAGATCAGGGTTGGGTTATAAAAAAACAAAACATGTTTGGTGTTCGCCAAAAGGCATGTGGGAGACTGAGCTTGAGCTGTTTGGCCATCGAGGAAAACGCTATGTCTGGCGCAAACCCAACACCCCTCATCACCCTGAGAACACCATCCCCACATTGAAGCATGGTGATGGCAGCATCATGCTATGGGGATGTTTTTCATCGGCAGGGACTGGGAAACTTGTCAGAATTGAAGGAATGATGGATGGTGCTAAATACAGGGAAATTCTTGAGGGAAACCTGTTTCAGTCTTCCAGAGATTTGAGACTGGGATGGAGGTTCACCTTCCAGCAGGACAATGACCCTAAGCATACTGCTAAAGCAACACTCGAGTGGTTTAAGGGGAAATATTTAAATGTCTTGGAATGGCCTAGTCAAAGCCCAGACCTCAATCCAATTGAGAATCTGTGGTATGACTTAAAGATTGCTATACACCAGCGGAACCCATCCAACTTGAAGGAGCTGGAGCGGTTTTGCCTTGAAGAATGGGCAACAATCCCAATGGCTAGATGTGCCAAACTTATAGAGACATACCCCAAGAGACTTGCAGCTGTAATTGCTGCAAAAGGTGGCTCTACAAAGTATTGACTTATGCACGCTCAAGTTTTCTGTTTTTTTTTTAAATAAAAAATATTTTGCATCTTCAAAGTGGAAGGCATGTTTTGTAAATCAAATGATACAATCCCCCAAAAAATCAATTTTACTTCCAGGTTGTAAGGCAACAAAATAGGAAAAATGCCAAGGGGGGTGAATACTTTCGCAAGTCACTGTAACTGTGAATTAGCAGGGAGCTAATGACAATTAGAGAATGCTAGCTAACCTGCTCTTACAGCAATAACATACAAACGCACATCCCAGGATTCCCCCAATATCTACCTGGCGCCGTTCACATACTGTGTCTATAGGAATACATAAACATGAAATACATTTTTTCTGCAGTGTCAGGTGGAAACATAACCAACCCTGTAATTTACAGTGAGTGTATGAAACATTAGGAACACCCTTTTGCCCTCAGAACAGCCTCAATTCGTCGGGTCGTGGACTCTACAAGGTGTCGAAAGCGATCCACAGGGATACTGGCCCACGTTGACTCCAATGCTTCCCACAGTTGTGTCAAGTTGGCTGGATGTCTTTTGGGTGGTGGACCATACTTGATACGGGAAACTGTTGAGCGCGGAAAAAACCCAGCAGCATTGCCGTTCTTGATCCACTCAAACCGGTGCGCCTGGCACCTACTACCATACCCCGTTCAAAGGCACTTAAATATTTTGTCTTGCCCATTCACCCTCTGAATGGCACACATACACTACCGGTCAAAAGGTTTAGAACACCGACTCATTCAAGGGTTTTTTCTTTATTGGTACTATTTCTACATTGTAGAATAATAGCGAAGACATCAAAACTATGAAATAACACGTATGGAATCATGTAGTAACCAAAAAAGGTGTTAAACAAATCAAAATATATTTTATATACCAGGCGCACCGGTTTATTTTGTCGTGTTTCTCCCTTCCAGACTCTGTCGAGACTGTCCTGTGCCTACAAGACAGAGAACCAGACCAGGGTGGTGGTGTGTGACCTGGGGAACCCCATGAAAGGAGGAACTAAGGTGAGTGGACGGAGAGAGAAGATGGTGACAGTCCTGTTGACCTGAATGGGGATTTTATTTCTATGACGGGTGTCGACGGACACCTAGTCAGCACCATTTCACCAGGTCAAATTCCCGGTACATATGAATGTACTTTGTGAATAAAGTTGATTCCGATTTTTCTGATCAGAGGGTGCGTTTAAACAGGCCGCCCAATTCTGATCTTTTATTGGCAAAAGATCTGATCTGAATGGTGATGATCCTGATGTTGTGGTGTGTTGTCGTCTTCAGGTGCTGGCCGGTCTGCGCTTCAGCGTTCACCAGCTCTCCGAGCAGGACACATCTGTCAAGTTTGACCTGCAGATACAGAGGTAATGATCTGGTAACAAAGGGTTCAGAATACCGTTATTCTTATAGCTTATGGAAATAAAATAACTTTGCTGAGCTTTATTTTCTAACAACTGGGTATGTATACAAGTCTCTGTTGCAAGAGATGTAATCTTAATGAGCTTAACCTGTGTAAATATAATAATGAAACAGTGTCTCACACATCGAATGGTCTGTTATGAGTTTCATTCATAAAGTTAGTTAGGACCTAATTTGACTAAAGTGCTTTTAGAGAAGAGACTACCTATGCTCTCTCCACACACATCCTGACTCTGTGGAAACAGAGACAGTTTGAGACTAAAGGTGTATTCCCAAATAGCACCCAACTCCCTATCGACCAGAGCGAAAGTAGTGCACTACATAGGGAATAGGGGGGCCTTTTTTGGGATGCATAGTAAGGCATGGTGTCTCTGTCGTCCCTGGTTGGATTCAAAGGGGCTTGTAAATGACAGAGTAGCTGTATCCTCTGTATATCCTGTAAATGACAGAGTAGGTGTATCCTCTGGATATCCTGTAAATGACAGAGTAGCTGTATCCTCTGGATATCCTGTAAATGACAGAGTAGCTGTATCCTCTGGATATCCTGTAAATGACAGAGTAGCTGTATCCTCTGGATATCCTGTAAATGACAGAGTAGCTGTATCCTCTGGATATCCTGTTGTTAAACCTCTTATGTTTTACATTTTTTACATTTACGTCATTTAGCAGACGCTCTTATCCAGAGCGACTTACAAATCGGTGCATTCACCTTATAGCCAGTGGGAATGATAGGCTCTCTACCCATGCTGCCTTATTCTGTTGACCAAAGTCACCGTTGAATTGTTTAGAATAGTTGAGAGTGTCTGGAGGAGTTGTTTTATGAGGCTTTATGAGGCAGTTCAAATCATTGGACGAAGTTACAGTAATGATGCAATGGCGCCACCCTATGGACATTTTGTGTTATAGCATCAACCTGTACCGTGGTGTACACTGCTTATCTGATGTTTTCACTATCTGGTCTTTTTATAAGATAATAATGTATTGTCTTTCAGTTCCAACCAGTTCAGCAGCACCAGCAGGCTGGTCTCCAGCATCACGAAGCTGGCTGTCCTCGCCAAGGTGGATATCAGAGGGTATGTTGTTGACATGTCTTCTCACTCATTCTAATACCTATTTGCTCCAATGAAGGTCATTACTGATCCAAAAGCTTAGCCGTTAAATACTGAAATATCATCTGATTGAAGTGTGCAGAGACTGCTTCTTCACTCCTGCACCTTCTCTCACCCTAATGGGCAGGTGTGAGGTCACCAACATACAGTGCCTTCTGAAAGTATTCAGACCCCTTGACCTTTTTCCACATTTTGTTACATTACAGCCTTATTCTAAAATGGATAAAATAAAATAAAATCTATCTACACACAATACCCCATAATGACAAAGCAAAAACAGGTTTTTAGAAAATAAAATAAAAAACAGAAAAACCTTATTTACATAAGTATTCAGACCCTTTGCTATGAGACTCGAAATTGAGCTCAGGTGGATCCTGTTTCCATTGATCATCCTTGAGATGTTTCTACAACTTGATTGGAGTCCACCTGTGGTAAATTCAATTGATTGGACATGATTTGGAAAGGCACACACCTGTCTACAGTATATAAGGTCCCACCGTTGGCAGTGCATGTCAGAGCAAAAACCAAGCCATGAGGTCGAAGGATTGTCCGTAGAGCTCCGAGACAGGATTGTGTCGAGGAACAGATCTGGGGAAGGGTACCAAAACATTTATGCAGCATTGAAGGTCCCCAAGTGGCCTCAAACATTCTTATTTTTATTTAATTTTTCTTTTATTTAATTTTTATTATTTGGGGGTAGATCAGCTTTAATATTGCAGATAGATTGTAACTTCCATCAATGGAATTGTCTGCATCACTTCCAATCCCCCATATGTTTTTTTTCTTCTCACAAATATATATATATATATATATATATACACATACATACATATACATACATACATATGATGGCCTTCATCATTCTTAAATGGAAGAAGTTTGGAGCCACCAAGACTCTTCCTAGAGCTGGCTGCACGGCCAAACTGAGCAATCGGGGGAGAAGGGCTTTGGTCAGGGAGGTGACCAAGTACCCAATGGTCACTCTGACAGAGCTCGAGAGTTCTTCTGTAGAGATAGGAGAACCTTCCAGAAGGACAACCATCTCTGCAGCACTCCACCAATCAGGCCTTTTTGGTAGAGAGGTCAGACGGAAGCCACTCCTCAGTAAAAGGCACATGACAGCCTGCTTGGAATTTGCCAAAAGGCACCTAAAGACTCTCAGACCATGAGAAACAAGATTCTCTGGTCTGATGAAACCAAGATTGAACTATTTGGCCTGAATGCCAAGCGTCACGTCTGGAGGAAACCTGGCACCATCCCTACGGTGAAGTATGGTGGTGGCAGAATCATGCTGTGGGGATGTTTTTCAGTGGCAGGGACTGGGAGACAAGTCAGGATCGAAGCAAAGATGAACAGAGCAAAGTACAGAGAGATCCTTGATGAAAACCTGCTCCAGAGCGCTCAGGACCTCAGACTGGGGTGAAGGTTCACCTTCCAACAGGACAACGACCCTAAGCACACAGCCAAGACAACGCAGGAGTGGCTTCGGGACAAGTCTCTGAATGTCCTTGAGTGGCCCAGCCAGAGTCCGGACTTGAACCCGATCGAACATCTCTGGTGAGACCAGAGAATAGCTGTGCAGCAACGCTCCCCATCCAACCTGACAGAGCTTGAGAGGATCTGCAGAGAAGAATGGGAGAAACTCCCCAAATACAGGTGTGCCAAGCTTGTAGCGTCATACCCAAGAAGACTCGAGGCAGAAATCGCTGCCAAAGGTGCTTCAACAAAGTACTGAGTAAAGGGTCTGAATACTTATGTAAATTTTCTGAAATTTATAAAAACCTATTTTTGCTTTGTCATTATGGGGTATTGTGTTTAGATTGATGAGGGGAAAAAAAACTATTTAATCCATTTTAGAATTACATTTTACATTAAATTTTTAGTCATTTAGCAGACGCTCTTATCCAGAGCGACTTACAGGAGCAATTAGGGTTAAGTGCCTTGCTCAAGGGCACATCGACAGATTTTTCACCTAGTCGGCTCGGGGATTAGAACCAGCGACTTTTCGGTTACTGGCACAACGCTCTTACCCACTAAGCTACCTGCCGCCCTATAATAAGCCTATAATAAGCCTGTAACTTAACAAAATGTGGAAAAAGTAAAGGGGTCTAAATACTTCCCGAAGGCGCTGTACATCATAAAGTGCAGATTGCATTTAGATGATTGTTCTTTATAACCTATAACATCTAAACAAATAATAACAGCAAAGCAGTGCTTGTAAATGTCTGCCGGCTCAAATCCCAGGTGGGGCCTTCAGCTGTGTCTGTCTGTGCCTCAGAGCTGAGGGTTTAGCACAGAAGGGCTTAGCACAGAAGGGTTTAGCACAGAAGGGCTTAGCACAGAAGGGCTTAGCACAGAAGGGTTTAGCACAGAAGGGCTTAGCACAGAAGGGTTTAGCACAGAAGGGCTTAGCACAGAAGGGTTTAGCACAGAAGGGCTTAGCACAGAAGGGCTTAGCACAGAAGGGTTTAGCACAGAAGGGCTTAGCACAGAAGGGTTTAGCACAGAAGGGTTTAGCACAAAGGGGTTTAGCACAAAGGGGTTTAGCACAGAAGGGTTTAGCCTGATGGAATGTATGTATTCTTGATAAGCTTGTGTATCCATGATACATGTCTGCTTAGCAAAGACAGTACTGATGTGCCCTACCACCTCTGATAGAGTAATGGCTTTACTGATTCATGCTTACATTGACAGAATGTGAAGAAATGCAGAATGTACTTTATAAATCTGTATTTTGCCCAGTTGTGAACCCCAATACCCCATTCTCTCTGCTGCAGGGTGTCGGTTCCTGACCAGGTCTTCCTGCCCATTGCTAACTGGCAGCCCAAAGATAACCCTGTCGTAGGAGACGACATCGGTCCACAGATACTGCACATCTATGAGGTCAGCCATGACACTGTGTCTGTGTCTGAAATGGCACTCTATTCCCTATATAGGCTGGTCAAATGGCACCCTATTCCCTATATAGGCTGGTCAAATGGCACTCTATTCCCTATATAGGCTGGTCAAATGGCACTCTATTCCCTATATAGGCTGGTCAAATGGCACTCTATTCCCTATATAGGCTGGTCAAATGGCACTCTATTCCCTATATAGGCTGGTCAAATGGCACCCTATTCCCTATATAGGCTGGTCAAATGGCACCCTGTTCCCTATATAGGCTGGTCAAATGGCACTCTATTCCCTATATAGGCTGGTCAAATGGCACTCTATTCCCTATATAGGCTGGTCAAATGGCACTCTATTCCCTATATAGGCTGGTCAAATGGCACCCTATTCCCTATATAGGCTGGTCAAATGGCACCTATTCCCTATATAGGCTGGTCAAATGGCACTCTATTCCCTATATAGGCTGGTCAAATTGCACTCTATTCCCTATATAGGCTGGTCAAATGGCACTCTATTCCCTATATAGGCTGGTCAAATGGCACCCTATTCCCTATATAGGCTGGTCAAATGGCACCCTATTCCCTATATAGGCTGGTCAAATGGCACCCTATTCCCTATATAGGCTGGTCAAATGGCACTCTATTCCCTATATAGGCTGGTCAAATGGCACTCTATTCCCTATATAGGCTGGTCAAATGGCACCCTATTCCCTATATAGGCTGGTCAAATGGCACTCTATTCCCTATATAGGCTGGTCAAATGGCACTCTATTCCCTATATAGGCTGGTCAAATGGCACCCTATTCCCTATATAGGCTGGTCAAATTGCACCCTTTAACCTATATAGGCTGGTCAAATTGCACTCTATTCCCTATATAGGCTGGTCAAATGGCACTCTATTCCCTATATAGGCTGGTCAAATTGCACCCTATTCCCTATATAGGCTGGTCAAATGGCACCCTATTCGCTATATAGGCTGGTCAAATTGCACTCTATTCCCTATATAGGCTGGTCAAATTGCACCCTATTCCCTATATAGGCTGGTCAAATGGCACCCTATTCCCTATATAGGCTGGTCAAATTGCACCCTATTCCCTATATAGGCTGGTCAAATTGCACCCTATTCCCTATATAGGCTGGTCAAATTGCACCCTATTCCCTATATAGGCTGGTCAAATTGCACCCTATTCCCTATATAGGCTGGTCAAATGGCACTCTATTCCCTATATAGGCTGGTCAAATGGCACCCTATTCCCTATATAGGCTGGTCAAATGGCACCCTATTCCCTATATAGGCTGGTCAAATGGCACCCTATTCCCTATATAGGCTGGTCAAATTGCACCCTATTCCCTATATAGGCTGGTCAAATTGCACTCTATTCCCTATATAGACTGGTCAAATTGCACTCTATTCCCTATATAGGCTGGTCAAATTGCACCCTTTAACCTATATAGGCTGGTCAAATTGCACCCTATTCGCTATATAGGCTGGTCGAATTGCACTATATTGGGTTCCATGTCATGACGTTAGACCCACCATGTAATTTATCTGTAGATGAATGTCAACTGACGAATGTAAACTGACACAGCTGACCTTTTCACATAATACCATTAAATCGGCGTGATAAAGTCAGCGAAGCCCTCTTTTAACCGGCTAATCTGTCTTGTTTCCAGTTGCGTAACAGAGGCCCCAGCACCTTCAGCAAGGCCATGCTGGACATCGAGTGGCCCTACAGGTTCAACAACGGCTCTCTGCTCTACATCACCAAGCTGGAGGTGGACGGGGACGGAGGAATGAACTGCAGTACGGACATGGAGATCAACCCGCTCAATGTCTCAGTACGTCGCCTTCTCTCACTTCCATTTCAGCCATAGACACTGGCTCTTTTTCAAACGGTCCGAACAGTCTGTCCTCTCCTTGCCTCCTCCCCCTTTATTGCACTGATCTGAAAGAAGTGACCAGGTGAACGTCACAGCCTGGTGACCAGGTGAACGTCACAGCCTGGTGACCAGGTGAACGTCAGCCTGGTGACCAGGTGAACGTCAGCCTGGTGATAAGTTATAAACTAAGCTGCCACTGCGTTGTTACACCAGTCAGTATTTTCCATCAGTTCAGATGAAGGGGAGGAGACAATGAGGGAACAGATTGTTAAACAATTGAGATGGAGCCTACGTTGCTTTTGGTGACAAATAATAATCTTAAGTTATTGAAGGGATTTCCTCTCTCTCTCTCTGTCTGTTCTAGAATCCTCTGTCAGGAGAGACGAATGGTACAGCTTCCACCGGTGGAGACGGTACAGAGGGGAGGAACAGGAACCATGTTCACCGCAGAGAGCTGGAGAGGAAAGAGATGGAGGGAGACCTGGAAACCCTGGTAATGGCATGATTACCTGGCTAATGATGTACTGTCCATATACAGTTGAAGTCGGAAGTTTACATACACCTTAGACAAATACGTTTAAATTCAGTTTTTCAATATTCCTGACATTTAATCCTAGTAAAAATTCCCCGTCTTAGGTCAGTTAGGATCACCACTTCATTTTAAGAATGTGAAATGTCAGAATAATAGTAGAGATAATTATTTATTTAAGGTTTTATTTCTTTCATCACATTCCCAGTGGGTCAGAAGTTTACATACACTCAATTAGTATTTGGTAGCATTGCCATTAAATTGTTTAACTTGGGTCAAACGTTTCGGGTAGCCTTCCACAAGTTTCCCACAATAAGTTGGATGATTTTTGGCCCATTCCTCCTGACAGAGCTGGTGTAATGGAGTCAGGTCTGTAGGCCTCCTTGCTCGCACACGCTTTTTCAGTTCCGCCCACACATTTTCTATAGGATTGAGGTCAGGGCTTTGTGATGGCCACTCCAATACCTTGACTTTGTTGTCCTTAAGCCATTTTGCCAAAACTTTGGAAGTATGCTTGGGGTCATTGTCCATTTGGAACACCCATTTGTGACCAAGCTTTAACTTCCTGACTGATGTCTTGAGATGTTGCTTCAATATATCCACATAATTTTCCTTCCTCATGATGTCATCTATTTTGTGAAGTGCACCAGTCCCTCCTGCAGCAAAGCACCCCCACAACATGATGCTGCCACCCCCGTCCTTCACGGTTGGGATGGTGTTCTTCGGCTTGCAAGAACCCCCTTTTTCCTCCAAACATAACGATGGTCATTATGGCCAAACAGTTCTATTTTTGTTTCATCAGACCAGAGGATATTTCTCCAAAATGTACGATCTTTGTCCCCATGTGCAGTTGCAAACCTTTTTTATGGCTGTTTTGGAGCAGTGGCTTCTTCCTTGCTGAGCGGCCTTTCAGGTTATGTCAATATAGGACGCGTTTTACTGTGGATATAGATACTTTTGTACCTGTTTCCTCCAGCATCTTCACAAGGTCCTTTGCTGTTGTTCTGGGATTGATTTGCACTTTTCGCACCAAAGTACGTTCATCTCTAGAAGACAGAACGCGTCTCCTTCCTGAGCGGTATGACGGCTGCGTGGTCCCATGGTGTTTATACTTGCGTACTATTGTTTGTACAGATGAACGTGGTACCTTCAGGCATTTGGAAATTGCTCCCAAGGATGAACCAGACTTGTGGAGATCTACAGAAAAAATTGGCTGATTTTTTTAGATTTTCCCATGATGTCAAGCAAAGAGGCACTGAGTTTGAAGGTAGGCCTTGAAATACATCCACAGGTACATCTGCAATTGACTAAAATGATGTAAATTAGCCTATCAGAATCTTCTAAATTCATGACATCATTTTCTGGAATTTTCCAAGCTGTTTTCCAAGTCAACTTAGTATATGTAAACTTCTGACCCACCGGAATTGTGATACAGTGAATTATAAGTGAAATAATCTGTCTGTAAACAATTGTTGGAAAAATGACTTGTGTCATGCACAAAGTAGATGTCCTAACCGACTTGCCAAAACTATAGTTTGTTAACAAGAAATTTGTGGAGTGGTTGAAAAACGAGTTTTAATGACTCCAACCTAAGTGTATGTAAACTTCCGACTTCAACTCTACCAGAGTTTAGGATCAATTCCATTTAAATTCAGTTGATTCAGGAAGTAAACTGCAAGTCTGAAATGTACTTCCTGAATTGCTAACTCTGCTGGCTACAGTACCTGTATGGATTGTGTGTCACTCTGAATGTGTGTCTCCTCACTCAGGACTGTTCGAAGGCCCAGTGCCTGAAGATCCGGTGTCAGGTGGGCCGTGTGGAGAGAGGTCAGAGTACTATCCTCTTCATCCACTCCAGACTGGGGGTGGCCACCTTCCTCAAGGTGAGACTCCTGTCTGTTATAGCCTAGAGCAGGGGGTACATTTACATTTTAGTCATTTAGCAGACGCTCTTATCCAGAGCGACTTACAGTTAGATTATAGATTATTTAAAAAAAAAATTATACCCCCCGTGGGAATCGAACCCACAACCCTGGCGTTGCAAACGCCACGCTCTACCAACTGAGCTACATCCCTGCCGGCCATTCCCTCCCCTACCCTGGACGACGCTGGGCCAATTGTGCGCCGCCCCATGGGTCTCCCGGTCGCGGCCAGCTACGACAGAGCCTGGATTCGAACCAGGATCTCTAGCGATGCAGTGCCTTAGACCACTTCGCCCCTCGGGAGGGGTACTCAACTCTTACAATACGAGGTCCGGCGCCTGCTGGTTTTCTGTTCTACCTGATAATTAATTGCACCCACCTGGTGTCCCAGGTCTAAATCAGTCTCTGATTAGAGGGAAACAATGCAGTGGAACTGGCTTGGAGGTATGGAGTTTAGTTTGAGGGCCCTAGAGGTTAAATACTAGCCTGGCGGTCCCAGATGTGTTTGTGTTGTATCGTACGTCCACTCCACACTGGGGGTGGCCACCTTCCTCAAGGTGAGACATTCCACCTAGGTGGAGCATACAGCAGGGTTGTGCTCATTAGGTACCAAACGGGACTGAAACATTGGAGGTGTACTATCTGTCTAATGAGAAATGCAGTTTCTGATTTCCATTTCAAGACATGTTGCTACAGTGTGTCATAATGAGCAAGAGCCAGGGACACCTGGTTGAAGCATACTGTATGCTTGGTATGCTCGTTAGACGCATCACACTATATCTGGCACCACCAGGCTAGCTATATGAGCCATAGCTGAAATAGATCTGGCACCACCAGACTAGCTATATGGTCCATAACTTAAATATATCTGGCACCACCAGGCTAGCTATATGGTCCATAACTTAAATATATCTGGCACCACAGGCTAGCTATATGGTCCATAACTTAAATAATCTGGCACCACAGGCTAGCTATATGGTCCATAACTTAAATATATCTGGCACCACAGGCTAGCTATATGGGCCATAACTTAAAGAAAAGCCTGGCTACCGTTTGATGTAATAAAATAGAGCTGTGATGGATGTGTTTCTTTCATTCAGACTGAGAGCCAGAACCGATCGTTCACCGTGAGATCCTCCGCTTCCTTCAGCGTCATAGAGATGCCTTATAACAAGAACCTGGTGTCTGAGCTGCCCTCCAACACCACTACGGTGAGTCACATGAAGGCATCATGGGGATAAACCAGGTCTGCCTCTGAAATGGAACCCTAGTCTCTATATAGTGCACTACTTTTGACCAGAGTCCACAGGGTCCTAAATGGTTTGTTGTGGCTGGGTACTACCACAGCAAATAGGTAGTTTCCATTGTCTCTGTGTGTTGGATGAATAAAGATGTGTTGTATTGTAAACCCTGTGATGTGTCCCCCAGATAAGTATGTCAGTGATCTGGGTGAAATCGGAGCCTGAACCTGTCCCTGGGTGGGTGGTGGCCCTGGCTGTGCTGGCTGGACTACTGCTGCTGGCTTTACTCATCTTCATCATGTACAAGGTGAGCCAAACCTATCCTCCCTATCCTCCTATCCTCCCCTATCCTCCTATCCCCACCTATCCTCCTATCCTCCCCTATCCTCCTATCCTCCTATCCTCCCCTATCCTCCTATCCTCCCTATCCTCCCTATCCTCCTATCCTCCCCTATCCTCCTATCCTCCCCTTGCCTCCTATCCTCCCCTTGTCTCCTATCCTCCCCTATCATCCTATCCTCCCCTATCCTCCTATCCTCCCCTTGCCTCCTATCCTCCCCTATCCTCCTAACCCCCCCTTGCCTCCTATCCTCCCCTATCCTCCCCATCCTCCCTTTGCCTCCTATCCTCCCCTTGCCGCCTATCCTCCCCTTGTCTCCTATCCTCCCCTTGTCTCCTATCCTCCCCTTGTCTCCTATCCTCCCCTTTTCTCCTATTCACCCCTTGTCTCCTATCCACCCCGTGCCTCCTATCCTCCCCTATCTTCCTATCCTCCCCTTGCCTCCTATCCTCCCATATCCTCATATCCCCCCTTTTCTCTTATCCTCCCCTATGCTCATATCCCCCCTTTGCCTCCTATCCTCCCCTATCGTCCTATCCACCCCTATTCCCCTATCCTCCTATCCTCCCCTTGCCTCCTATCCTCCCCTTGCCTCCTATCCTCCCCTTGCCTCCTATCCTCCCCTATCCTCCTATTCTCCCCTATCTTCCTATCCTCCCTTATCCTCCAAACCTCCCCTTGCCTCCTATCCTCCTATCTTCCCCTATCCTCCCCTCTCCTCCTATTCTCCCCTATCTTCCTATCCTCCCCTATCCTCCTATCCTCCCCTTGCCTCCTATCCTCCTCGTGCCTCCTATCCTCCCCTATCCTCCCCTTTTCTCCTATCCTCCCCTTGTCTCCTATCCTCCCCTTGCCTCCTATCCTCCCCTATCCTCCCCTTGCCTCATATCCTCCCCTATCCTCCTATGCTCCCCTTGCCTCCTAACCTCCCCTATCCTCCTATCCTCCCCTTGCCTCCTATCCTCCTCGTGCCTCCTATCCTCCCCTATCCTCCCCTTTTCTCCTATCCTCCCCTTGCCTCCTATCCTCCCCTATCCTCCCCTTGTCTCCTATCCTCCCCTTGCCTCCTATCCTCCCCCTGCCTCCTTTCCTCCCCTATCCTTCTATCCTCCCCTTGCCTCCTATCCTCCCCTATCCTCCTATCCTCCCCTATCCTCTCCTTGTCTCCTATCCTCCCCTATCCTATCCTCACCTCCTATCCTCCCCTTGCCTCCTATCCTCCCCTTGTCTCCTATCCTCTCTTGTTTCCATAAAAGTAAATCTAGGGGCCAGTGTTGAAAATCAGCGTAAGCTAGAAACACTATAGGGTGAATCCATTTGATTTTAATCACATTTTGCAGCACACCTTTCGATTAGAACGAAACCTTCCATACGTATTTGCCCATTGTAGAAGTGCTCAGAAAGTGACTTTTTGGACCTGAATGCCAAAACATTCATGAGATAAAGGTGCTCAAAGTTAACCTATTTTGCATAACCCAAAGTACAATGAGACATCCATGTTTTAATCACTGGAAAATATAAATGGTTGAGATTGATATCATTTAAAAGCTTACAAACAGGGTTTACAAACTATTTTATAATTTCTTTAAATGTTTTTTTTTAATAGAAATGGTCATTTTCTAACCTTAAACGTCAATTATCAAAAAATGTGTAAACTCATATTTTTTTCCATATTCGCATGTGTTGTAGCTTAAAGCCTATTTTACATCATCTCAGGTGTTTGTGTTGCGCCCGCCATCGGGTGTTTGTGTTGCGCCCGCCATCGGGTGTTTGTGTTGCGCCCGCCATCGGGTGTTTGTGTTGCGCCCGCCATCGGTTGAGACAACATGCTCTTGAAAACAGAGAGGGTGTCATGTTTTGGGAATAACATTTACATTTCAACTTTCAAATGGTACCACAAAGATGGTTGGAGGTCCACACATCAGAGAATGTTGACTTGAATGGGATATCTGTTTTTTTATATCACACAGTCAATCCACCATAGGAAAACTGTTGAAATCATAGAAATATGGATAATACAATTGACTTAATTCAAATGGATTTACCCTATAGTGCAATGCATGGGACGATTGTTTGTTCAATGTGTCAATGTTCGTACTTGTCCCTATCCAAATAAACTTTAAATGTCCAAATATTAAACTGATCTGACAGATCTGAGCAGATAAAAGCCAGCCTAATGGTGAGCTTCCACCATCTTGTTTTCACCTGTCAAGTTAAGTCCTGACAAGGAGTGGATGGATTTCTAAGCAGTTGAGATAGCTCTGTGTACACTGCATGTGCCTGCCCAGATAACAGCGCTTTGAGATTCTTTCTGTAATGAAAAGCGCTATAAAAGTTGAATAGATTATTAGTAATATTATAGGACGCAGGATCCTAATTGTCTGTGCCCCCTCCTCCCCTTCAATAGCTGGGTTTCTTCAAGCGTGTACGCCCGCCCCAGGAGGACGCCACGGAGAAGGAACAGCTGGCACCGCAGGAGAACGGTGACAGGAACACTGACGCCTGAGACCTGCAGCACCCCCTAGAGGTCCCCAGGCTTCAATACAACACCAGGGCCCGTATCCACAGAGCATCTCAAGAGTAGAAATTTGGACATAAGTGCTGAGAATAGAGGCATTTTACTCTGATGGATCAAATTACCAATCATATGAGTCCCACCTAGTCAGCAGATATTTAGGAGACCTAAACTCTTAACTGTCCTAACCAGTTAAGAGTTACCTGCAGGTGTCTTAGAAAAAGGTAGCTAGTCAGTGTTTCCTGCACCATAGACGGGCAATTGCTTTGGAGTTGGGAGCAAAGAATGTTTTGATATTTCTATGATCAACCCATAAATAATCTAGACCTACATGTCTCTTGCACTTTTGACAATGATTTCACAAGAGGCCTCATTCAAATGATACGCCTAAATAATTATAACCACTAGGGCTAATAAATAATCACATTTTTCATTTGAATATTTCATCTAACCTACGTCATGTTATTTCAAGTTCATTCCTTTGGAGTGCACTATCAGATTGTAAATAAAATAAAAAAAGATCCCTACGGTGGGCATGCCTATGAGATGGCAACTGACAGCATCTAGGGGGCTATGTGTTTGCCGATTAATGATAAACCTTTCAAATGTTTCAGGAAACATTATCGGCAAGTGACTTGATGCCTACACTGTGCCAAAAGCAGTTTAGAATTGTTGAATGGAGTGACCTGTGTGTTGATATAACAGTAATATTCTATTTGTTATCAAAATTCCGCTTTTAACAACCATCACACTGTATGATTGCAATATGCACACATGCATCACATTATCAAAAATATTAGAATTTGTTCAAAAAGGGTTATGCGTGCCAACATTATTAGCCAATAATTAAAGAGTAAGTAAAGTGATCGTCAGGCGAAAATGATATCAAACGTTTTACCCTTGCAACGTTAAATGTAGAGTTACATTCACCGTGGTCGTCTGAAGCGTGCTGTAGAGTTCACATCTGGCGATGCCTCATCGCGATTGGTTATTCCCCATCGTTTGCAACAACGTCAATGTCATCATCAGCTTTCCTTTGCAGTACCTCAAACTGTCGTGATTTACCAGCTGAGATAACTTTTATGAGTTGATTTTACTCGTGGCTCAGAGTTTGTCTGGACAGAGTCTTAACATCCTAAAACCTACTCTGAGCTAGGAGTTATTTTTTTTGTCTTACACCAGGTTTTAACAGGATTCTTAGGACCTTTTTCTGAGATGCTTTATGGATAGGGCCCCTGGTCCTGTATGTATTCACACAGCATCTCAGAATAAGAGCGGTGATATAGGATCAGCTGTAGTTCTCCTGGGCACCTGGCTGTATATAGCTGCATCTGGACAACACTGCTGTACGATACGATATGGATGGGAGGAGCAAAAAAAATAGTGATTTGATTAAGTGCTGTCTTCCAGACTCTCTCTTTCTCTCTCATTTTTCTTCTGTTTCTTTTTTTCTGCGTCTTAGAGGCTGCGTTTACACAGGCAGCCCAATTCTGATCTTTGGACTGATCAGATCAGCTCTGACAAAAATCTGATGTGAAAAGATCTGATATGGTTGGTCAAAAGACCAATTAGTGTGGGGGGGGGAGATCAGAATTGGGCTGCCTGTGTAGACGTAGCCTTAGTGCACTGGACTTTCAGTTAAATGAATCGCTGCAACAATGTGAATATGAGACAGCGATTATGATATGTGGTGTAACTGAGAGGGATAGAGTTATTAATAATAATAATATTGTATGGTCTTGAAAGATACGGCTTGATTGGAGTGTTTAAAAATAATTTTGTGTGGCTACTGCAAGGTGTTGATAGCAGGACATTATTAATGCTATGGGGAGGGTTGTATATTCATATGAATTCTTTTGAGGAATAATTAATTGATGTGTTGTTTTTGTTCTATAAATGTAGGGCAGTTAATATATAACTAGGGTTTTCAACTGTAATATGCCCATTTTCCTACGCGTGTAGTTGTAAGACAAATCACACGTCTCTGTGTAAATGTAAAATGTTTTGTATAAAAGGACTTCAAGAATGAATTGACTAATATTGAGTGATCAGCTCATTTGTTGTTCACATTAGACAGGAGTCACACCAATCAAACAGTAACACTTTATACACTTCTTCACCTGTTTCTTCTCACTTTGGTTTTATTATGGATCTTCGTTTAGTTTGATGTTCCACGACAGGCTACACCTCACTTCATTTAGTTTGATGTTCCACGACAGGCTACACCTCACTTCATTTAGTTTGATGTTCCACGGCAGGCTACACCTCACTTCATTTAGTTTGATGTTCCACGGCAGGCTACACCTCACTTCATTTAGTTTGATGTTCCACGGCAGGCTACACCTCACTTCATTTAGTTTGATGTTCCACGGCAGGCTACACCTCACTTCATTTAGTTTGATGTTCCAGTGCCTCCGGAAAGTATTCAGACCCCTTGACTTTTGTTACGTTACAGCCTCATTCTAAAATGGATAAAATAAATCAAATCTATCTACACACAATACCCCATAATGACAAAGCAAAAACAGGTTTTTAGAAAATAAAATAAAAAACAGAAAAACCTTATTTACATAAGTATTTAGACCCTTTGCTATGAGACTCGAAATTGAGCTCAGGTGGATCCTGTTTCCATTGATCGTCCTTCAGATGTTTCTACAACTTGATTGGAGTCCACCTGTGGTAAATTCAATTGATTGGACATGATTTGGAAAGGCACACACCTGTCTATATAAGGTCCCACAGTTGACAGTGCATGTCAGAGCAAAAACCAAGTGATGAGGTCGAAGGAATGTCCGTAGAGCTCCGAGACAGGATTGTGTCGAGGCACAGATCTGGGGAAGTGTACCAACACATTTCTGCAGCATTGAAGGTCCCCACGAACACAAGATTGAAACCACCAAGACTCTTCCTAGAGCTGGCCGCCCGGCCAAACTGAGCAATCGGGGGAGAAGGGCTTCGGTCAGGGAGGTGACCAAGAACCTGATGGTCACTCTGACAGAGCTCTAGAGTTCCTCTGTGGAGATGGGAGAAACTTCCAGAAGGACAATCATCTCTGCAGCACTCCACCAATCAGGCCTTTATGATAGAGTTGCCAGACGGAAGCCACTCCTCAGTAAAAGGCACATGACAGCCCGCTTGGAGTTTGCCAAAAGGCACCTAAAGGACTCTGAGACCATGAGAAACAAGATTCTCTGGTCTGATGAAACCAAGATTGAGCTCTTTGGCCTGAATGCCAAGCGTTACGTCTGGAGGAAACACTAATGAAGTCTCTACCCCCGTCTTAGCCGAAGATCCCCTCCCCCTAAACGGAAACTCTCAGCCGAAGCTCCCCTCCCCAAATTCAAAAGATGCAAACACCAGCAAAAATCCTGATTTGTCCAAATGATCAGTGACGGAAAGAAACTGTGCTCCGGAACAACGTTCCTCGTTAGTCATCGCATCCCACAGTCTGTTGACAGACGCTACGACACCAGCCTACATTACGGGTGTCCGTCCATGAGAGATTAGATGTGGTATGACTAACCTGCAGAACCCTCTTGTTGATATCAGACACCACGTTGTTTCGTTGTTGTCTTAGTGACATTTCAGCAGACGGAACGTGTCGCCACCACCTGCAGAGAACAGGTGTTGATATTTGTAAATACAGAATAGCATTCAAAACTCCAGGTGTGGTCCTCTGTAGCTCAGCTGGTAGAGCACGGCGCTTGTAACGCTAAGGTAGTGGGGTCGATCCCCGGGACCACCCATACACAAAAAAAAATGTATGCACGCATGACTGTAAGTCGCTTTGGATAAAAGCGTCTGCTAAATGGCATATTTATTTAAACAGCATGCTGGTGTTATTACTGCAATTAAATACATACTGTCTACTGATCCAAAACACTGATTTACAGTTTGTTTTAGTAAAACATTTTAGTCATTTAGCAGACGCTCTTATCGACTTAGTTCATCTTAACGTAGCTACAGCAGGTAAGACAATCACATATCACAGTCATCGTAAGTAAAGCTTTTCCTTAAATAAAGCCGCTATCAGCAAAGTCAATGCTAGTAGGGCCTAAGAGAAGCTAGAAAGAAAGGCAAGGGTGTTAGTATTATATCTGTTGTAGTAATATATTCAGTAGTAATATATGCTGTAGTAATATCTGTTGTAGTAATATATGCAGTAGTAATATATGCTGTAGTAATATCTGTTGTAGTAATATATGCAGTAGTAATATATGCTGTAGTAATATATTCAGTAGTAATATATGTTGTAGTAATATCTGCTGTAGTAATATATTCAGTAGTAATATCTGTTGTAGTAATATATGCAGTAGTAATATATGCTGTAGTAATATATTCAGTAGTAATATATGTTGTAGTAATATATTCAGTAGTAATATATGCTGTAGTAATATATTCAGTAGTAATATATGTTGTAGTAATATCTGTTGTAGTAATATATTCAGTAGTAATATATGTTGTAGTAATATCTGCTGTAGTAATATATTCAGTAGTAATATATGCTGTAGTAATATATTCAGTAGTAATATATGCTGTAGTAATATATTCAGTAGTAATATATGTTGTAGTAATATCTGCTGTAGTAATATATTCAGTAGTAATATATGCTGTAGTAATATATTCAGTAGTAATATATGCTGTAGTAATATATTCAGTAGTAATATATGTTGTAGTAATATCTGTTGTAGTAATATATTCAGTAGTAATATATGTTGTAGTAATATCTGCTGTAGTAATATATTCAGTAGTAATATCTGCTGTAGTAATATATTCAGTAGTAATATATGCTGTAGTAATATATTCAGTAGTAATATATGCTGTAGTAATATCTGCTGTAGTAATATTCAGTAGTAATATATGCTGTAGTAATATATTCAGTAGTAATATATGCTGTAGTAATATATTCAGTAGTAATATATGCTGTAGTAATATATTCAGTAGTAATATATGCTGTAGTAATATATGCTGTAGTAATATATGCAGTAGTAATATCTGCGATCAGCTCACACTGTTAGGGAACAGAGTTACCAAGATTTACCACTCCTGTTTCCTGGGATAAATAACTGTGAGAAACGTACTTCTATGAACAGCATGACGTGAAATGGAACTCTTAAATGATATGCAATGTCTAAATCTGGTTTCTCTACAGAGTTCTATGCTCAGCTACCTGCGTGATGAATCAGAGTTCTATGCTCAGCTACCTGCGTGATGAATCAGAGTTCTATGCTCAGCTACCTGCGTGATGAATCAGAGTTCTATGCTCAGCTACCTGCGTGATGAATCAGAGTTCTATGCTCAGCTATCTGCGTGATGAATCAGAGTTCTATGCTCAGCTACCTGCGTGATGAATCGTCAACACTCAGGGTGTGTCGGTGGGGCGCTGATGTCATAGCCCGTCATGTTTACTATATTGGTTAGGCTGAAACTGTAGGCGACACATGACCTTGAAATGACATTAACAATATTTTCAAATGACCCTCGGCCCCCCCTGTTTTACTGTAAAAACATTTGCACACCCTCCCCCTCATAACATTTACTCTAAAATAATGATTGTCACAACACAAATAAAATAAAAACAATAACTGTAGCAACCCTGTGTTTATGAACGTGGATATCGACTTGCCCACTTCAGCATGTTTTTGTGGCACAGTCGATGCCACGCAAGGCTACGGGCCAGAAGGTTGGGGGTTCGCCGACCACCACGGACGGGCTCACTCTCCCTGCCTGTCTCATTACACTACGATCAGACAATGATCAGCTAGGGGGGGAATCAGATTTCCAACATTTTGAATGCTTTTCTGTATATACAAATATCAAACAAATGTATTTATAAAGCCATTTTTACATCAGCAGATGTAAAACAAATGCTTATACAGAAACCCAGCTTAAAATCCCAAAGAGCAATCAATGGAGATGTAGAAGCATGGTGGCTAGGTAAAACTACATAGAAAGGCAGGAACCTAGAAAGGCAGGAACCTAGTAAGGCAGGAACTCAGGAAGAAACCTAGAGAGGAACCAGGCTTTGAGGGGAGGCCAGTCCTATTGTGTCGGTGGAGATTATAAGAGTACAGATTGTTCTTCAAGATGTTCAAACATTCATAGATGACCAGCAGGGTCAAATAATAATCACAGTGGTTGTAGAGCGTGAAACAGGTCAGCACCTCAGGAGTAAATGTCAGTTGGCTTTTCATAGTTGAGCATTCAGCCTCCTGTAGCTCAGTTGGTAGAGCATGACGCTTGCAATGCCAGCGTTGTGGGTTCGCTTCCCACAGGGGGCCAGTATGAAAAAAATAAATTATGCACTCACTAACTCTAAGTCGCTGTAAAATGAGAGAGAGGGAGAGAGAGAGAGAGAGAGAGATGGGAGGACACCAGATAAGACAGGAGAATTACACCAGCTATAACAGACTGACCCTAGCCCCCTGGCACATAGACTATTGCAGCATAGATACTGGAGGCTGAGACGGGAGGGGGACACTGTGGCCCAATCTGACGATACCCCCGGACAGGGCCAACCAGGCAGGATATAACCCCGCCCACTTTGCCAAAGCACAGCCCCCACACCACCAGAGGGATATCAACAGACCACCAATTTACTACCCTGAGACAAGGCGGAGTATAACCAATGAAGAGCTCCCCCACCACATGAGCCCGAGGGGGTGCAAGACCAGACGGTGATTCAACCCACTCAAGTCGAGGATAGCGAAAGAAGCCTGGCATGACGTGATGGACCCCTCTTAGGGACGGCATGGGAGAGCACTTGCAAGCCAGTGACTCAGCCCCCGTAAGACGGTCAGAGGCAGAGAATCCCAGTGGAGAGAGGGGAGCCGGCCAGGCAGAGACAGCAAGGGTGGTTCATCAATACATGCAACTAATTTTCCGCCAACAGGTTTCTGTGCCAATGCACCACACAACAAATAAGCAAAGCATAACTGCATACTGATTTCCGACTTCGAGTGCTTCATCATGGTTTGTGATTTCAACGCCACAATCAAATAGAGTAGGTCAATCTCAACAAACAGAAAATACATTCCTCCCTAATCAGTATCGAAGGCGTGGTTTGACGATCTCCGAAGGTCATTAAACTTTTTTGTTTTTTTGCAACAGATGTCTCTTTCCATTCATCGAACGGCCGGTGCACAGTTTGGATGCTGGAATTATATTAGAGTGGAGTGGATGAACATGCGCAGGTAGCCTACAGGAGACTTTTGAAGTGGCCTAATCAGATTAAAACATTGTGACTGGTTGTGTTTATGCCACACATAAAAAGGTAATACATTAAAAAAGTTAAATGACAAATATTTAGGCTGTATTGAAGCATTAGGTTTGAGGTCGAGAAATAGCTGCTCGGATTGGAAATGAGGCAGAACGCACGTTAAGCTTTCCTGAATAACTGGGCCTGCTGGGAGCATAGACCTATGTGGCTACACTCTATAGGACGACTTGGGGAAATTATGATCTGCAACAGACAGCGCATCAGTATCAGAAGGACAAATACAGCCAAAATGACCTATACTGTGCCTTTCTAGACCGTAGAATCTGTCGAGAGTAGACCCACAACTGATCCAAATAGAATGAATGGAGTGAAACGCTCAAATAACAGGCCTTTTTGCGCCATTAATCAAATGACATTTTCACTGCAGTTTACAGCCTAGAGTAGAATTGTACTCACATGAAAACATTAACGCAATATGCCTTGCATTGTGGTGTTGTAAGCTAGTCTAGGTCGGATAATTGTATTGTCCCAAAGGCCTTTTTTTTTTTTTTAAGTGAGGCAAGCCAGTAAAAATAAATAAATCATAATGTATAATAAAAGTTGTACCCCTTGTAATAATACTAAACAACCTTTGTACAACACATAGCGACCTCCCCCGAGAGATTTTAGCCTTTTGGTATTCCTACTTCTGTCACCAAGGTAGCAAACGGCAGGACAAGGCAGGGAAAAACCGGGTCGCTGTCATGAAAGGCAAACACCCCTATGCCATCGTGCCAATAGGGTTAACCTACTTGGTAGAAAGTGTATCATGGCTCATATATATCGAGAATTGTGACAGTATAATGGTTTTGGAATGACGGTTGCTGGGACCAGGGTTTGAGTCCCGGTCAGGGTAACCTCCTAATCCACTACATTGGTGTCAGGTATTGGATCAACATTGAAAGCAATGTCCCAGCCGAGTTTTAGTCGCAGTACATTTGTGTTGGCCAGCCTGTGTTTCTGTACTGCGGCGCATTGTGATGGCAGAGTATGCAAAACAAAATGTGCACCCGATTTGATACAAATCATCATGATATCATTCAGGCCTACTTTGCAGTCAACATTTAATTGGGAAGGTGTTTTTCGGGGAAAATAGTTGAAAATGACTGTTTCAGCATTGCAGATTTTATAGATCCGAGGTGCTATATATCTTGCAGTGTTTACTTCAGGCTGACTAGCATCTATTGAGTTGCAATATCCCGTAAACTGAACGTCCCAAAATCAATTTAAAGTATCTACAGAATGAGTTTTTTGCAGCGACACAATTCGAAAGGAAGGCTTCACAACGTAATTATTTAGCTAGCAGGAATTGCTAAGGAAAATGTTTTCTTCTGCACTGTACTTGTTGTAGCCAATTAGCTAGACAGCTACTTTTGCAAAAAAAACATTTAGACACTGTAGTCTACTCTATTTGGCGTCAAGCTATACTAATCTCGGTTACCCAGAAGTACATTTATTTCTAAAGTTTTCACTTTATTGCCGTTTACACGTGAATCTGTCCACGAGAGATTATGCCGTGTAGCTCAGTTGGTAGAGCATGGCGCTTGCAACGCCAGGGTTGTGGGTTCGTTTCCCACGGGGGGGCCAGTATGAAAGTGTATGCACTCACTAACTGTAAGTCGCTCTGGATAAGAGCGTCTGCTAAATGACTGAAATGTAAAAATGTAAATAAAATGTATAGTTTGAACTTGTATTATAGCGCCATCTAGTGGTCAATTATCATTACATTTCTATGTGATAAATCGCATGACAACAGCTCAGGAAGCGCGAGAATAAAAGTCCACTTTCAAAATAAAGGTCCCGTCAGTTGGCAACAAGTCATATATTCATCCATTTATCTGTATGAAAAATAATGGCCAATCCAAGACTTCCAATCAATTGCTGTAATTCAGACTTATATAGCCAGAATCCCAAAGTTGATCTACAGTTTGACAACTATCACCTTGTTGAATACAGAATTCGACTGCATTGTTATATTCAATAGGCCTTTTGTAAAGTAATTGTATTATTTTCAGAGAAAAATCTCTTCCCTTGTGGCTTTCTGGAGAGCTCTCCATCATCTACTAGTAATCCATTCACAAAATAACCTATAATATGATTGGCTGTCTGTCTCATGCCCTTAACCTTGTTGATCAATCTCCAGTCCTCCACCATTCTTTTCATAGTTTGTTACTAGTCTGACTGCTCTAACACTAAACCACAGACAGCATATGACCTGAACAAGTGGAATGAATGGGTACTGGTTTCCCCTTCAGCTGGTTTTAACAGGGAGAGAAGGAGCGTTTTATTTCCTCTGTGGTGTGGGTGTTGTAGGGCTTTTTAATGCACTCAGTTTTAAGAGAAGGGTGGAGCAGTATTTAGTAAGGAAGCATTATATAGCAGGACTGGTTTGAGGGGGGAGATAGAGGGAGAGAGATGGAGGGATGCGGTCTGGACCACAGTAAGATTGCGTCCCAAACGACACCCTTTTCCCTATATAGTGCACTACTTTAAGGCTCTACCCATAGGACTCTGGTCAAAAGTAGTGCACTATATAGGGAATAGGGTGCCGTTTTGGAGGCATGCTAAGTTACTGGAAAACCTAAAGCCTTATGTCTGACCAGCAGCCCAGCAACAGCATACTTCCCATTCCTCCTGCTGACCTCAGGCAGGCCATGACATTTCCTCTCACTACACTACACACTACACACACACACACTACACACACACACACACTACACACACACGCACGCACGCACGCACGCACGCACGCACACACACGCACGCACACACAGCTGTCTGGTCATAGTGTGTTCCTCTAGGAGTGAGTGGCAAGGCAGGTTATAGGTCGAAATGGCGCCCTATTCCCTATGTAGTGCACTACCTTTGACCAGGCCTGTTCAGCTGAAATGGCGCCCTATTCCCTATGTAGTGCACTACCTTTGACCAGGCCTGTTCAGCTGAAATGGCGCCCTATTCCCTATGTAGTGCACTACCTTTGACCAGGCCTGTTCAGCTGAAATTGCGCCCTATTCCCTATATAGTGCACTATTTATCCTCTGGTTCCGTTTATGTCTTCAGATGTATGACCTTAGAATGGCGGCAGGTAGCTTAGTGGTTAAGAGCGTTGTGCCATTAACCGAAAGGTCGCTGGTTCTAATCCCCGAGCCGACTAGGTGAAAAATCAGTCGATGTGCCCTTGAGCAAGGCACTTAACCCTAATTGCTCCTGTAAGTGGCTCTGGATAAGAGCGTCTGCTAAATGACAAAAATAAATGCTGTGGTGAACAGCTATAATTCAGACAGTCAGAAACATATTATGCTCATTTAACGCAATGGCTTGCATAATGGCATTATGCAAACATAATGGCTTCAGATGGCCAATTAAATCAATCTGAAGTTCATTCTAGTTTTTTTTTGTTGCATTTTTTTGTTGTTGACCGATTTGTGTATTTTATGTAGTTATATAGTTACCATTGGAAAATAAAAACTCGTCACTCACCAGCAGTCTCATGAAGGACCAGATCCATATATAGATTTTTATTTTTATTTTTTTATGTTCAATAATGTTCTAATTCTAGACGCATTGTTTAAATACTCCCCATGTGTTGTTAATGAGGTGCTAACACGGCTGCCAAATAATGTACTGTCAAGTAAATGCATCATAATGCAGAAACCCCAATGTCCCAAATATCTAAATACATGACACTGTGAGGGACCAACCAGAGGGGGCAGTACAGCCCAACATTTAGATTGGTCTGCCAATGCTGTCTGTGACTGTTCAAACTAAATCTCCCATACGCATACACGGGATAAATGCAGATGTTACATTGACCAGATTGGCACACATTCAACAAATCTGATCTTACAGTGGATATTCGTCAAATACGTCATGACTTATTTATTGTAACAGGCCCACAATGTTAAGTCCAATTTGAATATATGTTTGTCTGTTTTCTCTGTGTAATATGAAGGTCTCCCTTTGAAGGTTTAGAAGAAGTAACTGCTAAATGCTAACTCCCATTCGTATATAAGCTGGTTAGCATAGCTAGCATACAGAAATTGGTGGTGGTAGTCAATTTAGTTTTTTTAACTGCAATGCAGTTGATTGGTAATGATGACATGAACATGTGTCGGGGTTGACATCCACACAAGCGTTATACTCAGATTCTTACCTCAACATAGTGGGAAATACACATATAGACAACAGCTTAAATGTAGGATATTTCTGCTGGGGGGCAACGAGGAGACTTGGGATCTCTCCCCCACGGCCCTTTCCCCCACGCGTTTCCATGGCAATTCCATTGTTTGAGTTCTATTGACCTCTTTACTGAATCTAAGACGTCCAGTCTCACCTCACCTTGCCGCTATGTGCTTTCCCAGGAGTCTCCCTCTCCCTGTCCTGTGGGGCATGGTGTTTTTCCTGGCCCACAGCTGCCTTGTGTGTGTGCGTGTGTGTGTGTGCGTGTGTGTATATGTGTGTGTGTGTGTGTGTGTGTGTGTGCGTGTGTGTACGTACGTGTGTGTGTGTGTGTGTGCATGTGTATGTGTGTGTATACGGTGTGT
>NW_028159731.1:0-22398 GCF_964263955.1 Coregonus lavaretus | reverse complement strand
ACATACTTTTGTATATATAGTGTTTCATCATGTCGAGGTTTAATGTGGGTTAAACCTAGTTCATCATTGAAGCATCTGGTCCGGCGGACAGTATGATCTACCTAGACTACAACGAGAATCAGTTCCTACTCTGCAGTGTGTCAGGTAATACAAATTCTCAGCAGCAAGAAAGTACATATCATCATGTGGTTACAGAGAATTATCATTATTCTGGCAAAGATAAGGGAGTACTAGCATACCAGTGAGTTGAGTCCAGCCTGCAATCCCCCAGACGACCGTACAGGAGGAAGCAAAGCCTAGATAATGAAAGGTGCAGATTTTATTAGCGAGATGCACAAAGAAATCTTGAATAACTGCAGTAGGCTAGCTACAGTACCTCATGGGTTTGTTATTTCATATCGGTTCAAATAGAAAACCAGGTTTTTTTTGTAATCATTGGGACTGTATGCTGTTTTAAAGTGAGAGTGGACTCACCAGTTATGTCAACACACATGGCCTCAACAGCCATTCTACCTCCCCATAATGGCATGGAGAAAGCTTATTCATGGTCTTGATGTAATAACTCACCACTGAAGGTAGTTCTATTCCTTAATGAACCTTCTCTGAATTCCTATTGATAGAGAGATATAGAAAATGTTTAGGTGTAAGGAGTGACAATATCTATAGAAAAACAGGTCAGATTGAGGTTGACCTGTATCTATAGGCATGCAGTATGAGTCTCTGCTTTTGTTACGTTACAGCCTTATTCTAAAATGGATTAAATAGTTTTTTTTCACCTCATCAATCTACACACAATATCCAATAATGACAAAGCAAATACAGTTTCTTAGCAATTTTTGCAAATGTATTTTAAAAATGTAACTTAAATATCACATTTACACTTCATGAATGCACTGTACAGTTGACCGGGGCAGCTCTAGCAGGGCACAAATTTGACAAACTGACTTGTTGGAAAGGTAGCATCCTATAACGGTACCACATTGAAAGTCAATGAGCTTTTCAGTAAGGCCATTCTACTGACAATGTTTGTCTATGGAGATTGAATGGCTGTGTGCTCGATTTTATACACCTGTCAGCAACAAGTGCGGCTGAAATTGGAGAATCCACTAATTTGAAGGGATGTCCACATACTTTTGTATATTTAGTGTATCATCATGTCGAGGTTTAATGTGGGTTAAACCTAGTTCATCATTGAAGCATCTGGTCCGGCGGACAGTATGATCTACCTAGACTACAACGAGAATCAGTTCCTACTCTGCAGTGTGTCAGGTAATACAAATTCTCAGCAGCAAGAAAGTACATATCATCATGTGGTTACAGAGAATTATCATTATTCTGGCAAAGATAAGGGAGTACTAGCATACCAGTGAGTTGAGTCCAGTCTGCAATCCCCCAGACGACCGTACAGGAGGAAGCAAAGCCTAGATAATGAAAGGTGCAGATTTTATTAGCGAGATGCACAAAGAAATCTTGAATAACTGCAGTAGGCTAGCTACAGTACCTCATGGGTTTGTTATTTCATATCGGTTCAAATAGAAAACCAGGTTTTTTTTGTAATCATTGGGACTGTATGCTGTTTTAAAGTGAGAGTGGACTCACCAGTTATGTCAACACACATGGCCTCAACAGCCATTCTACCTCCCCATAATGGCATGGAGAAAGCTTATTCATGGTCTTGATGTAATAACTCACCACTGAAGGTAGTCCTATTCCTTAATGAACCTTCTCTGAATTCCTATTGATAGAGAGATATAGAAAATGTTTAGGTGTAAGGAGTGACAATATCTATAGAAAAACAGGTCAGATTGAGGTTGACCTGTATCTATAGGCATGCAGTATGAGTCTCGGCTTTTGTTACGTTACAGTCTTATTCTAAAATTGATTAAATATTTTGTTTCACCTCATCAATCTACACACAATCTCCAATAATGACAAAGCAAATACAGTTTCTTAGCAATTTTTGCAAATGTATTTAAAAAATGTAACTTAAATATCACATTTACACTTTCCGAATGCACTGTACAGTTGACCGGGGCAGCTCTAGCAGGGCACAAATTTGACGAACTGACTTGTTGGAAAGGTAGCATCCTATGACGGTGCCACATTGAAAGTCTATTAGCTTTTCAGTAAGGCCATTCTACTGACAATGTTTGTCTATGGAGATTGAATGGCTGTGTGCTCGATTTTATACACCTGTCAGCAACGAGTGCGGCTGAAATTGGAGAATCCACTAATTTGAAGGGATGTCCACATACTTTTGTATATTTAGTGTATCATCATGTCGAGGTTTAATGTGGGTTAAACCTAGTTCATCATTGAAGCATCTGGTCCGGCGGACAGTATGATCTACCTAGACTACAACGAGAATCAGTTCCTACTCTGCAGTGTGTCAGGTAATACAAATTCTCAGCAGCAAGAAAGTACATATCATCATGTGGTTACAGAGAATTATCATTATTCTGGCAAAGATAAGGGAGTACTAGCATACCAGTGAGTTGAGTCCAGTCTGCAATCCCCCAGACGACCGTACAGGAGGAAGCAAAGCCTAGATAATGAAAGGTGCAGATTTTATTAGCGAGATGCACAAAGAAATCTTGAATAACTGCAGTAGGCTAGCTACAGTACCTCATGGGTTTGTTATTTCATATCGGTTCAAATAGAAAACCAGGTTTTTTTTGTAATCATTGGGACTGTATGCTGTTTTAAAGTGAGAGTGGACTCACCAGTTATGTCAACACACATGGCCTCAACAGCCATTCTACCTCCCCATAATGGCATGGAGAAAGCTTATTCATGGTCTTGATGTAATAACTCACCACTGAAGGTAGTCCTATTCCTTAATGAACCTTCTCTGAATTCCTATTGATAGAGAGATATAGAAAATGTTTAGGTGTAAGGAGTGACAATATCTATAGAAAAACAGGTCAGATTGAGGTTGACCTGTATCTATAGGCATGCAGTATGAGTCTCGGCTTTTGTTACGTTACAGTCTTATTCTAAAATTGATTAAATATTTTGTTTCACCTCATCAATCTACACACAATCTCCAATAATGACAAAGCAAATACAGTTTCTTAGCAATTTTTGCAAATGTATTTAAAAAATGTAACTTAAATATCACATTTACACTTTCCGAATGCACTGTACAGTTGACCGGGGCAGCTCTAGCAGGGCACAAATTTGACGAACTGACTTGTTGGAAAGGTAGCATCCTATGACGGTGCCACATTGAAAGTCTATTAGCTTTTCAGTAAGGCCATTCTACTGACAATGTTTGTCTATGGAGATTGAATGGCTGTGTGCTCGATTTTATACACCTGTCAGCAACGAGTGCGGCTGAAATTGGAGAATCCACTAATTTGAAGGGATGTCCACATACTTTTGTATATTTAGTGTATCATCATGTCGAGGTTTAATGTGGGTTAAACCTAGTTCATCATTGAAGCATCTGGTCCGGCGGACAGTATGATCTACCTAGACTACAACGAGAATCAGTTCCTACTCTGCAGTGTGTCAGGTAATACAAATTCTCAGCAGCAAGAAAGTACATATCATCATGTGGTTACAGAGAATTATCATTATTCTGGCAAAGATAAGGGAGTACTAGCATACCAGTGAGTTGAGTCCAGTCTGCAATCCCCCAGACGACCGTACAGGAGGAAGCAAAGCCTAGATAATGAAAGGTGCAGATTTTATTAGCGAGATGCACAAAGAAATCTTGAATAACTGCAGTAGGCTAGCTACAGTACCTCATGGGTTTGTTATTTCATATCGGTTCAAATAGAAAACCAGGTTTTTTTTGTAATCATTGGGACTGTATGCTGTTTTAAAGTGAGAGTGGACTCACCAGTTATGTCAACACACATGGCCTCAACAGCCATTCTACCTCCCCATAATGGCATGGAGAAAGCTTATTCATGGTCTTGATGTAATAACTCACCACTGAAGGTAGTCCTATTCCTTAATGAACCTTCTCTGAATTCCTATTGATAGAGAGATATAGAAAATGTTTAGGTGTAAGGAGTGACAATATCTATAGAAAAACAGGTCAGATTGAGGTTGACCTGTATCTATAGGCATGCAGTATGAGTCTCGGCTTTTGTTACGTTACAGTCTTATTCTAAAATTGATTAAATATTTTGTTTCACCTCATCAATCTACACACAATCTCCAATAATGACAAAGCAAATACAGTTTCTTAGCAATTTTTGCAAATGTATTTAAAAAATGTAACTTAAATATCACATTTACACTTTCCGAATGCACTGTACAGTTGACCGGGGCAGCTCTAGCAGGGCACAAATTTGACGAACTGACTTGTTGGAAAGGTAGCATCCTATGACGGTGCCACATTGAAAGTCTATTAGCTTTTCAGTAAGGCCATTCTACTGACAATGTTTGTCTATGGAGATTGAATGGCTGTGTGCTCGATTTTATACACCTGTCAGCAACGAGTGCGGCTGAAATTGGAGAATCCACTAATTTGAAGGGATGTCCACATACTTTTGTATATTTAGTGTATCATCATGTCGAGGTTTAATGTGGGTTAAACCTAGTTCATCATTGAAGCATCTGGTCCGGCGGACAGTATGATCTACCTAGACTACAACGAGAATCAGTTCCTACTCTGCAGTGTGTCAGGTAATACAAATTCTCAGCAGCAAGAAAGTACATATCATCATGTGGTTACAGAGAATTATCATTATTCTGGCAAAGATAAGGGAGTACTAGCATACCAGTGAGTTGAGTCCAGCCTGCAATCCCCCAGACGACCGTACAGGAGGAAGCAAAGCCTAGATAATGAAAGGTGCAGATTTTATTAGCGAGATGCACAAAGAAATCTTGAATAACTGCAGTAGGCTAGCTACAGTACCTCATGGGTTTGTTATTTCATATCGGTTCAAATAGAAAACCAGGTTTTTTTTGTAATCATTGGGACTGTATGCTGTTTTAAAGTGAGAGTGGACTCACCAGTTATGTCAACACACATGGCCTCAACAGCCATTCTACCTCCCCATAATGGCATGGAGAAAGCTTATTCATGGTCTTGATGTAATAACTCACCACTGAAGGTAGTTCTATTCCTTAATGAACCTTCTCTGAATTCCTATTGATAGAGAGATATAGAAAATGTTTAGGTGTAAGGAGTGACAATATCTATAGAAAAACAGGTCAGATTGAGGTTGACCTGTATCTATAGGCATGCAGTATGAGTCTCTGCTTTTGTTACGTTACAGCCTTATTCTAAAATGGATTAAATAGTTTTTTTTCACCTCATCAATCTACACACAATATCCAATAATGACAAAGCAAATACAGTTTCTTAGCAATTTTTGCAAATGTATTTTAAAAATGTAACTTAAATATCACATTTACACTTCATGAATGCACTGTACAGTTGACCGGGGCAGCTCTAGCAGGGCACAAATTTGACAAACTGACTTGTTGGAAAGGTAGCATCCTATAACGGTACCACATTGAAAGTCAATGAGCTTTTCAGTAAGGCCATTCTACTGACAATGTTTGTCTATGGAGATTGAATGGCTGTGTGCTCGATTTTATACACCTGTCAGCAACAAGTGCGGCTGAAATAGCCGAATCCACTAATTTGAAGGGATGTCCACATACTTTTGTATGTATAGTGTTTCATCATGTCGAGGTTTAATGTGGGTTAAACCTAGTTCATCATTGAAGCATCTGGTCCGGCGGACAGTATGATCTACCTAGACTACAACGAGAATCAGTTCCTACTCTGCAGTGTGTCAGGTAATACAAATTCTCAGCAGCAAGAAAGTACATATCATCATGTGGTTACAGAGAATTATCATTATTCTGGCAAAGATAAGGGAGTACTAGCATACCAGTGAGTTGAGTCCAGCCTGCAATCCCCCAGACGACCGTACAGGAGGAAGCAAAGCCTAGATAATGAAAGGTGCAGATTTTATTAGCGAGATGCACAAAGAAATCTTAAATAACTGCAGTAGGCTAGCTACAGTACCTCATGGGTTTGTTATTTCATATCAGTTCAAATGGAAAACCAGGTTTTTTTTGTAATCATTGGGACTGTATGCTGTTTTAAAGTGAGAGTGGACTCACCAGTTATGTCAACACACATGGCCTCAACAGCCATTCTACCTCCCCATAATGGCATGGAGAAAGCTTATTCATGGTCTTGATGTAATAACTCACCACTGAAGGTAGTTCTATTCCTTAATGAACCTTCTCTGAATTCCTATTGATAGAGAGATATAGAAAATGTTTAGGTGTAAGGAGTGACAATATCTATAGAAAAACAGGTCAGATTGAGGTTGACCTGTATCTATAGGCATGCAGTATGAGTCTCTGCTTTTGTTACGTTACAGCCTTATTCTAAAATGGATTAAATAGTTTTTTTTCACCTCATCAATCTACACACAATATCCAATAATGACAAAGCAAATACAGTTTCTTAGCAATTTTTGCAAATGTATTTTAAAAATGTAACTTAAATATCACATTTACACTTCATGAATGCACTGTACAGTTGACCGGGGCAGCTCTAGCAGGGCACAAATTTGACAAACTGACTTGTTGGAAAGGTAGCATCCTATAACGGTACCACATTGAAAGTCAATGAGCTTTTCAGTAAGGCCATTCTACTGACAATGTTTGTCTATGGAGATTGAATGGCTGTGTGCTCGATTTTATACACCTGTAAGCAACAAGTGCGGCTGAAATAGCCGAATCCACTAATTTGAAGGGATGTCCACATACTTTTGTATATATAGTGTTTCATCATGTCGAGGTTTAATGTGGGTTAAACCTAGTTCATCATTGAAGCATCTGGTCCGGCGGACAGTATGATCTACCTAGACTACAACGAGAATCAGTTCCTACTCTGCAGTGTGTCAGGTAATACAAATTCTCAGCAGCAAGAAAGTACATATCATCATGTGGTTACAGAGAATTATCATTATTCTGGCAAAGATAAGGGAGTACTAGCATACCAGTGAGTTGAGTCCAGCCTGCAATCCCCCAGACGACCGTACAGGAGGAAGCAAAGCCTAGATAATGAAAGGTGCAGATTTTATTAGCGAGATGCACAAAGAAATCTTAAATAACTGCAGTAGGCTAGCTACAGTACCTCATGGGTTTGTTATTTCATATCAGTTCAAATGGAAAACCAGGTTTTTTTTGTAATCATTGGGACTGTATGCTGTTTTAAAGTGAGAGTGGACTCACCAGTTATGTCAACACACATGGCCTCAACAGCCATTCTACCTCCCCATAATGGCATGGAGAAAGCTTATTCATGGTCTTGATGTAATAACTCACCACTGAAGGTAGTTCTATTCCTTAATGAACCTTCTCTGAATTCCTATTGATAGAGAGATATAGAAAATGTTTAGGTGTAAGGAGTGACAATATCTATAGAAAAACAGGTCAGATTGAGGTTGACCTGTATCTATAGGCATGCAGTATGAGTCTCGGCTTTTGTTACGTTACAGTCTTATTCTAAAATTGATTAAATATTTTGTTTCACCTCATCAATCTACACACAATCTCCAATAATGACAAAGCAAATACAGTTTCTTAGCAATTTTTGCAAATGTATTTAAAAAATGTAACTTAAATATCACATTTACACTTTCCGAATGCACTGTACAGTTGACCGGGGCAGCTCTAGCAGGGCACAAATTTGACGAACTGACTTGTTGGAAAGGTAGCATCCTATGACGGTGCCACATTGAAAGTCTATTAGCTTTTCAGTAAGGCCATTCTACTGACAATGTTTGTCTATGGAGATTGAATGGCTGTGTGCTCGATTTTATACACCTGTCAGCAACGAGTGCGGCTGAAATTGGAGAATCCACTAATTTGAAGGGATGTCCACATACTTTTGTATATTTAGTGTATCATCATGTCGAGGTTTAATGTGGGTTAAACCTAGTTCATCATTGAAGCATCTGGTCCGGCGGACAGTATGATCTACCTAGACTACAACGAGAATCAGTTCCTACTCTGCAGTGTGTCAGGTAATACAAATTCTCAGCAGCAAGAAAGTACATATCATCATGTGGTTACAGAGAATTATCATTATTCTGGCAAAGATAAGGGAGTACTAGCATACCAGTGAGTTGAGTCCAGTCTGCAATCCCCCAGACGACCGTACAGGAGGAAGCAAAGCCTAGATAATGAAAGGTGCAGATTTTATTAGCGAGATGCACAAAGAAATCTTGAATAACTGCAGTAGGCTAGCTACAGTACCTCATGGGTTTGTTATTTCATATCGGTTCAAATAGAAAACCAGGTTTTTTTTGTAATCATTGGGACTGTATGCTGTTTTAAAGTGAGAGTGGACTCACCAGTTATGTCAACACACATGGCCTCAACAGCCATTCTACCTCCCCATAATGGCATGGAGAAAGCTTATTCATGGTCTTGATGTAATAACTCACCACTGAAGGTAGTTCTATTCCTTAATGAACCTTCTCTGAATTCCTATTGATAGAGAGATATAGAAAATGTTTAGGTGTAAGGAGTGACAATATCTATAGAAAAACAGGTCAGATTGAGGTTGACCTGTATCTATAGGCATGCAGTATGAGTCTCTGCTTTTGTTACGTTACAGCCTTATTCTAAAATGGATTAAATAGTTTTTTTTCACCTCATCAATCTACACACAATATCCAATAATGACAAAGCAAATACAGTTTCTTAGCAATTTTTGCAAATGTATTTTAAAAATGTAACTTAAATATCACATTTACACTTCATGAATGCACTGTACAGTTGACCGGGGCAGCTCTAGCAGGGCACAAATTTGACAAACTGACTTGTTGGAAAGGTAGCATACTATAACGGTACCACATTGAAAGTCAATGAGCTTTTCAGTAAGGCCATTCTACTGACAATGTTTGTCTATGGAGATTGAATGGCTGTGTGCTCGATTTTATACACCTGTCAGCAACGAGTGCGGCTGAAATAGCCGAATCCACTAATTTGAAGGGATGTCCACATACTTTTGTATATATAGTGTTTCATCATGTCGAGGTTTAATGTGGGTTAAACCTAGTTCATCATTGAAGCATCTGGTCCGGCGGACAGTATGATCTACCTAGACTACAACGAGAATCAGTTCCTACTCTGCAGTGTGTCAGGTAATACAAATTCTCAGCAGCAAGAAAGTACATATCATCATGTGGTTACAGAGAATTATCATTATTCTGGCAAAGATAAGGGAGTACTAGCATACCAGTGAGTTGAGTCCAGCCTGCAATCCCCCAGACGACCGTACAGGAGGAAGCAAAGCCTAGATAATGAAAGGTGCAGATTTTATTAGCGAGATGCACAAAGAAATCTTGAATAACTGCAGTAGGCTAGCTACAGTACCTCATGGGTTTGTTATTTCATATCGGTTCAAATAGAAAACCAGGTTTTTTTTGTAATCATTGGGACTGTATGCTGTTTTAAAGTGAGAGTGGACTCACCAGTTATGTCAACACACATGGCCTCAACAGCCATTCTACCTCCCCATAATGGCATGGAGAAAGCTTATTCATGGTCTTGATGTAATAACTCACCACTGAAGGTAGTTCTATTCCTTAATGAACCTTCTCTGAATTCCTATTGATAGAGAGATATAGAAAATGTTTAGGTGTAAGGAGTGACAATATCTATAGAAAAACAGGTCAGATTGAGGTTGACCTGTATCTATAGGCATGCAGTATGAGTCTCTGCTTTTGTTACGTTACAGCCTTATTCTAAAATGGATTAAATAGTTTTTTTTCACCTCATCAATCTACACACAATATCCAATAATGACAAAGCAAATACAGTTTCTTAGCAATTTTTGCAAATGTATTTTAAAAATGTAACTTAAATATCACATTTACACTTCATGAATGCACTGTACAGTTGACCGGGGCAGCTCTAGCAGGGCACAAATTTGACAAACTGACTTGTTGGAAAGGTAGCATACTATAACGGTACCACATTGAAAGTCAATGAGCTTTTCAGTAAGGCCATTCTACTGACAATGTTTGTCTATGGAGATTGAATGGCTGTGTGCTCGATTTTATACACCTGTCAGCAACGAGTGCGGCTGAAATAGCCGAATCCACTAATTTGAAGGGATGTCCACATACTTTTGTATATATAGTGTTTCATCATGTCGAGGTTTAATGTGGGTTAAACCTAGTTCATCATTGAAGCATCTGGTCCGGCGGACAGTATGATCTACCTAGACTACAACGAGAATCAGTTCCTACTCTGCAGTGTGTCAGGTAATACAAATTCTCAGCAGCAAGAAAGTACATATCATCATGTGGTTACAGAGAATTATCATTATTCTGGCAAAGATAAGGGAGTACTAGCATACCAGTGAGTTGAGTCCAGCCTGCAATCCCCCAGACGACCGTACAGGAGGAAGCAAAGCCTAGATAATGAAAGGTGCAGATTTTATTAGCGAGATGCACAAAGAAATCTTGAATAACTGCAGTAGGCTAGCTACAGTACCTCATGGGTTTGTTATTTCATATCGGTTCAAATAGAAAACCAGGTTTTTTTTGTAATCATTGGGACTGTATGCTGTTTTAAAGTGAGAGTGGACTCACCAGTTATGTCAACACACATGGCCTCAACAGCCATTCTACCTCCCCATAATGGCATGGAGAAAGCTTATTCATGGTCTTGATGTAATAACTCACCACTGAAGGTAGTTCTATTCCTTAATGAACCTTCTCTGAATTCCTATTGATAGAGAGATATAGAAAATGTTTAGGTGTAAGGAGTGACAATATCTATAGAAAAACAGGTCAGATTGAGGTTGACCTGTATCTATAGGCATGCAGTATGAGTCTCTGCTTTTGTTACGTTACAGCCTTATTCTAAAATGGATTAAATAGTTTTTTTTCACCTCATCAATCTACACACAATATCCAATAATGACAAAGCAAATACAGTTTCTTAGCAATTTTTGCAAATGTATTTTAAAAATGTAACTTAAATATCACATTTACACTTCATGAATGCACTGTACAGTTGACCGGGGCAGCTCTAGCAGGGCACAAATTTGACAAACTGACTTGTTGGAAAGGTAGCATACTATAACGGTACCACATTGAAAGTCAATGAGCTTTTCAGTAAGGCCATTCTACTGACAATGTTTGTCTATGGAGATTGAATGGCTGTGTGCTCGATTTTATACACCTGTCAGCAACGAGTGCGGCTGAAATAGCTGAATCCACTAATTTGAAGGGATGTCCACATACTTTTGTATATATAGTGTTTCATCATGTCGAGGTTTAATGTGGGTTAAACCTAGTTCATCATTGAAGCATCTGGTCCGGCGGACAGTATGATCTACCTAGACTACAACGAGAATCAGTTCCTACTCTGCAGTGTGTCAGGTAATACAAATTCTCAGCAGCAAGAAAGTACATATCATCATGTGGTTACAGAGAATTATCATTATTCTGGCAAAGATAAGGGAGTACTAGCATACCAGTGAGTTGAGTCCAGCCTGCAATCCCCCAGACGACCGTACAGGAGGAAGCAAAGCCTAGATAATGAAAGGTGCAGATTTTATTAGCGAGATGCACAAAGAAATCTTGAATAACTGCAGTAGGCTAGCTACAGTACCTCATGGGTTTGTTATTTCATATCGGTTCAAATAGAAAACCAGGTTTTTTTTGTAATCATTGGGACTGTATGCTGTTTTAAAGTGAGAGTGGACTCACCAGTTATGTCAACACACATGGCCTCAACAGCCATTCTACCTCCCCATAATGGCATGGAGAAAGCTTATTCATGGTCTTGATGTAATAACTCACCACTGAAGGTAGTTCTATTCCTTAATGAACCTTCTCTGAATTCCTATTGATAGAGAGATATAGAAAATGTTTAGGTGTAAGGAGTGACAATATCTATAGAAAAACAGGTCAGATTGAGGTTGACCTGTATCTATAGGCATGCAGTATGAGTCTCTGCTTTTGTTACGTTACAGCCTTATTCTAAAATGGATTAAATAGTTTTTTTTCACCTCATCAATCTACACACAATATCCAATAATGACAAAGCAAATACAGTTTCTTAGCAATTTTTGCAAATGTATTTTAAAAATGTAACTTAAATATCACATTTACACTTCATGAATGCACTGTACAGTTGACCGGGGCAGCTCTAGCAGGGCACAAATTTGACAAACTGACTTGTTGGAAAGGTAGCATCCTATAACGGTACCACATTGAAAGTCAATGAGCTTTTCAGTAAGGCCATTCTACTGACAATGTTTGTCTATGGAGATTGAATGGCTGTGTGCTCGATTTTATACACCTGTCAGCAACAAGTGCGGCTGAAATAGCCGAATCCACTAATTTGAAGGGATGTCCACATACTTTTGTATATATAGTGTTTCATCATGTCGAGGTTTAATGTGGGTTAAACCTAGTTCATCATTGAAGCATCTGGTCCGGCGGACAGTATGATCTACCTAGACTACAACGAGAATCAGTTCCTACTCTGCAGTGTGTCAGGTAATACAAATTCTCAGCAGCAAGAAAGTACATATCATCATGTGGTTACAGAGAATTATCATTATTCTGGCAAAGATAAGGGAGTACTAGCATACCAGTGAGTTGAGTCCAGCCTGCAATCCCCCAGACGACCGTACAGGAGGAAGCAAAGCCTAGATAATGAAAGGTGCAGATTTTATTAGCGAGATGCACAAAGAAATCTTGAATAACTGCAGTAGGCTAGCTACAGTACCTCATGGGTTTGTTATTTCATATCGGTTCAAATAGAAAACCAGGTTTTTTTTGTAATCATTGGGACTGTATGCTGTTTTAAAGTGAGAGTGGACTCACCAGTTATGTCAACACACATGGCCTCAACAGCCATTCTACCTCCCCATAATGGCATGGAGAAAGCTTATTCATGGTCTTGATGTAATAACTCACCACTGAAGGTAGTTCTATTCCTTAATGAACCTTCTCTGAATTCCTATTGATAGAGAGATATAGAAAATGTTTAGGTGTAAGGAGTGACAATATCTATAGAAAAACAGGTCAGATTGAGGTTGACCTGTATCTATAGGCATGCAGTATGAGTCTCTGCTTTTGTTACGTTACAGCCTTATTCTAAAATGGATTAAATAGTTTTTTTTCACCTCATCAATCTACACACAATATCCAATAATGACAAAGCAAATACAGTTTCTTAGCAATTTTTGCAAATGTATTTTAAAAATGTAACTTAAATATCACATTTACACTTCATGAATGCACTGTACAGTTGACCGGGGCAGCTCTAGCAGGGCACAAATTTGACAAACTGACTTGTTGGAAAGGTAGCATACTATAACGGTACCACATTGAAAGTCAATGAGCTTTTCAGTAAGGCCATTCTACTGACAATGTTTGTCTATGGAGATTGAATGGCTGTGTGCTCGATTTTATACACCTGTCAGCAACGAGTGCGGCTGAAATAGCCGAATCCACTAATTTGAAGGGATGTCCACATACTTTTGTATATATAGTGTTTCATCATGTCGAGGTTTAATGTGGGTTAAACCTAGTTCATCATTGAAGCATCTGGTCCGGCGGACAGTATGATCTACCTAGACTACAACGAGAATCAGTTCCTACTCTGCAGTGTGTCAGGTAATACAAATTCTCAGCAGCAAGAAAGTACATATCATCATGTGGTTACAGAGAATTATCATTATTCTGGCAAAGATAAGGGAGTACTAGCATACCAGTGAGTTGAGTCCAGCCTGCAATCCCCCAGACGACCGTACAGGAGGAAGCAAAGCCTAGATAATGAAAGGTGCAGATTTTATTAGCGAGATGCACAAAGAAATCTTGAATAACTGCAGTAGGCTAGCTACAGTACCTCATGGGTTTGTTATTTCATATCGGTTCAAATAGAAAACCAGGTTTTTTTTGTAATCATTGGGACTGTATGCTGTTTTAAAGTGAGAGTGGACTCACCAGTTATGTCAACACACATGGCCTCAACAGCCATTCTACCTCCCCATAATGGCATGGAGAAAGCTTATTCATGGTCTTGATGTAATAACTCACCACTGAAGGTAGTTCTATTCCTTAATGAACCTTCTCTGAATTCCTATTGATAGAGAGATATAGAAAATGTTTAGGTGTAAGGAGTGACAATATCTATAGAAAAACAGGTCAGATTGAGGTTGACCTGTATCTATAGGCATGCAGTATGAGTCTCTGCTTTTGTTACGTTACAGCCTTATTCTAAAATGGATTAAATAGTTTTTTTTCACCTCATCAATCTACACACAATATCCAATAATGACAAAGCAAATACAGTTTCTTAGCAATTTTTGCAAATGTATTTTAAAAATGTAACTTAAATATCACATTTACACTTCATGAATGCACTGTACAGTTGACCGGGGCAGCTCTAGCAGGGCACAAATTTGACAAACTGACTTGTTGGAAAGGTAGCATCCTATAACGGTACCACATTGAAAGTCAATGAGCTTTTCAGTAAGGCCATTCTACTGACAATGTTTGTCTATGGAGATTGAATGGCTGTGTGCTCGATTTTATACACCTGTCAGCAACAAGTGCGGATGAAATAGCCGAATCCACTAATTTGAAGGGATGTCCACATACTTTTGTATATATAGTGTTTCATCATGTCGAGGTTTAATGTGGGTTAAACCTAGTTCATCATTGAAGCATCTGGTCCGGCGGACAGTATGATCTACCTAGACTACAACGAGAATCAGTTCCTACTCTGCAGTGTGTCAGGTAATACAAATTCTCAGCAGCAAGAAAGTACATATCATCATGTGGTTACAGAGAATTATCATTATTCTGGCAAAGATAAGGGAGTACTAGCATACCAGTGAGTTGAGTCCAGCCTGCAATCCCCCAGACGACCGTACAGGAGGAAGCAAAGCCTAGATAATGAAAGGTGCAGATTTTATTAGCGAGATGCACAAAGAAATCTTGAATAACTGCAGTAGGCTAGCTACAGTACCTCATGGGTTTGTTATTTCATATCGGTTCAAATAGAAAACCAGGTTTTTTTTGTAATCATTGGGACTGTATGCTGTTTTAAAGTGAGAGTGGACTCACCAGTTATGTCAACACACATGGCCTCAACAGCCATTCTACCTCCCCATAATGGCATGGAGAAAGCTTATTCATGGTCTTGATGTAATAACTCACCACTGAAGGTAGTTCTATTCCTTAATGAACCTTCTCTGAATTCCTATTGATAGAGAGATATAGAAAATGTTTAGGTGTAAGGAGTGACAATATCTATAGAAAGACAGGTCAGATTGAGGTTGACCTGTATCTATAGGCATGCAGTATGAGTCTCTGCTTTTGTTACGTTACAGCCTTATTCTAAAATGGATTAAATAGTTTTTTTTCACCTCATCAATCTACACACAATATCCAATAATGACAAAGCAAATACAGTTTCTTAGCAATTTTTGCAAATGTATTTTAAAAATGTAACTTAAATATCACATTTACACTTCATGAATGCACTGTACAGTTGACCGGGGCAGCTCTAGCAGGGCACAAATTTGACAAACTGACTTGTTGGAAAGGTAGCATCCTATAACGGTACCACATTGAAAGTCAATGAGCTTTTCAGTAAGGCCATTCTACTGACAATGTTTGTCTATGGAGATTGAATGGCTGTGTGCTCGATTTTATACACCTGTCAGCAACAAGTGCGGCTGAAATTGGAGAATCCACTAATTTGAAGGGATGTCCACATACTTTTGTATATTTAGTGTATCATCATGTCGAGGTTTAATGTGGGTTAAACCTAGTTCATCATTGAAGCATCTGGTCCGGCGGACAGTATGATCTACCTAGACTACAACGAGAATCAGTTCCTACTCTGCAGTGTGTCAGGTAATACAAATTCTCAGCAGCAAGAAAGTACATATCATCATGTGGTTACAGAGAATTATCATTATTCTGGCAAAGATAAGGGAGTACTAGCATACCAGTGAGTTGAGTCCAGTCTGCAATCCCCCAGACGACCGTACAGGAGGAAGCAAAGCCTAGATAATGAAAGGTGCAGATTTTATTAGCGAGATGCACAAAGAAATCTTAAATAACTGCAGTAGGCTAGCTACAGTACCTCATGGGTTTGTTATTTCATATCGGTTCAAATAGAAAACCAGGTTTTTTTTGTAATCATTGGGACTGTATGCTGTTTTAAAGTGAGAGTGGACTCACCAGTTATGTCAACACACATGGCCTCAACAGCCATTCTACCTCCCCATAATGGCATGGAGAAAGCTTATTCATGGTCTTGATGTAATAACTCACCACTGAAGGTAGTCCTATTCCTTAATGAACCTTCTCTGAATTCCTATTGATAGAGAGATATAGAAAATGTTTAGGTGTAAGGAGTGACAATATCTATAGAAAAACAGGTCAGATTGAGGTTGACCTGTATCTATAGGCATGCAGTATGAGTCTCGGCTTTTGTTACATTACAGTCTTATTCTAAAATTGATTAAATATTTTGTTTCACCTCATCAATCTACACACAATCTCCAATAATGACAAAGCAAATACAGTTTCTTAGCAATTTTTGCAAATGTATTTAAAAAATGTAACTTAAATATCACATTTACACTTTCCGAATGCACTGTACAGTTGACCGGGGCAGCTCTAGCAGGGCACAAATTTGACGAACTGACTTGTTGGAAAGGTAGCATCCTATGACGGTGCCACATTGAAAGTCTATTAGCTTTTCAGTAAGGCCATTCTACTGACAATGTTTGTCTATGGAGATTGAATGGCTGTGTGCTCGATTTTATACACCTGTCAGCAACAAGTGCGGCTGAAATTGGAGAATCCACTAATTTGAAGGGATGTCCACATACTTTTGTATATTTAGTGTATCATCATGTCGAGGTTTAATGTGGGTTAAACCTAGTTCATCATTGAAGCATCTGGTCCGGCGGACAGTATGATCTACCTAGACTACAACGAGAATCAGTTCCTACTCTGCAGTGTGTCAGGTAATACAAATTCTCAGCAGCAAGAAAGTACATATCATCATGTGGTTACAGAGAATTATCATTATTCTGGCAAAGATAAGGGAGTACTAGCATACCAGTGAGTTGAGTCCAGTCTGCAATCCCCCAGACGACCGTACAGGAGGAAGCAAAGCCTAGATAATGAAAGGTGCAGATTTTATTAGCGAGATGCACAAAGAAATCTTGAATAACTGCAGTAGGCTAGCTACAGTACCTCATGGGTTTGTTATTTCATATCGGTTCAAATAGAAAACCAGGTTTTTTTTGTAATCATTGGGACTGTATGCTGTTTTAAAGTGAGAGTGGACTCACCAGTTATGTCAACACACATGGCCTCAACAGCCATTCTACCTCCCCATAATGGCATGGAGAAAGCTTATTCATGGTCTTGATGTAATAACTCACCACTGAAGGTAGTCCTATTCCTTAATGAACCTTCTCTGAATTCCTATTGATAGAGAGATATAGAAAATGTTTAGGTGTAAGGAGTGACAATATCTATAGAAAAACAGGTCAGATTGAGGTTGACCTGTATCTATAGGCATGCAGTATGAGTCTCGGCTTTTGTTACGTTACAGTCTTATTCTAAAATTGATTAAATATTTTGTTTCACCTCATCAATCTACACACAATCTCCAATAATGACAAAGCAAATACAGTTTCTTAGCAATTTTTGCAAATGTATTTAAAAAATGTAACTTAAATATCACATTTACACTTTCCGAATGCACTGTACAGTTGACCGGGGCAGCTCTAGCAGGGCACAAATTTGACGAACTGACTTGTTGGAAAGGTAGCATCCTATGACGGTGCCACATTGAAAGTCTATTAGCTTTTCAGTAAGGCCATTCTACTGACAATGTTTGTCTATGGAGATTGAATGGCTGTGTGCTCGATTTTATACACCTGTCAGCAACGAGTGCGGCTGAAATTGGAGAATCCACTAATTTGAAGGGATGTCCACATACTTTTGTATATTTAGTGTATCATCATGTCGAGGTTTAATGTGGGTTAAACCTAGTTCATCATTGAAGCATCTGGTCCGGCGGACAGTATGATCTACCTAGACTACAACGAGAATCAGTTCCTACTCTGCAGTGTGTCAGGTAATACAAATTCTCAGCAGCAAGAAAGTACATATCATCATGTGGTTACAGAGAATTATCATTATTCTGGCAAAGATAAGGGAGTACTAGCATACCAGTGAGTTGAGTCCAGTCTGCAATCCCCCAGACGACCGTACAGGTGGAAGCAAAGCCTAGATAATGAAAGGTGCAGATTTTATTAGCGAGATGCACAAAGAAATCTTGAATAACTGCAGTAGGCTAGCTACAGTACCTCATGGGTTTGTTATTTCATATCGGTTCAAATAGAAAACCAGGTTTTTTTTGTAATCATTGGGACTGTATGCTGTTTTAAAGTGAGAGTGGACTCACCAGTTATGTCAACACACATGGCCTCAACAGCCATTCTACCTCCCCATAATGGCATGGAGAAAGCTTATTCATGGTCTTGATGTAATAACTCACCACTGAAGGTAGTTCTATTCCTTAATGAACCTTCTCTGAATTCCTATTGATAGAGAGATATAGAAAATGTTTAGGTGTAAGGAGTGACAATATCTATAGAAAAACAGGTCAGATTGAGGTTGACCTGTATCTATAGGCATGCAGTATGAGTCTCTGCTTTTGTTACGTTACAGCCTTATTCTAAAATGGATTAAATAGTTTTTTTTCACCTCATCAATCTACACACAATATCCAATAATGACAAAGCAAATACAGTTTCTTAGCAATTTTTGCAAATGTATTTTAAAAATGTAACTTAAATATCACATTTACACTTCATGAATGCACTGTACAGTTGACCGGGGCAGCTCTAGCAGGGCACAAATTTGACAAACTGACTTGTTGGAAAGGTAGCATCCTATAACGGTACCACATTGAAAGTCAATGAGCTTTTCAGTAAGGCCATTCTACTGACAATGTTTGTCTATGGAGATTGAATGGCTGTGTGCTCGATTTTATACACCTGTCAGCAACGAGTGCGGCTGAAATAGCCGAATCCACTAATTTGAAGGGATGTCCACATACTTTTGTATATATAGTGTTTCATCATGTCGAGGTTTAATGTGGGTTAAACCTAGTTCATCATTGAAGCATCTGGTCCGGCGGACAGTATGATCTACCTAGACTACAACGACAATCAGTTCCTACTCTGCAGTGTGTCAGGTAATACAAATTCTCAGCAGCAAGAAAGTAAATATCATCATGTGGTTACAGAGAATTATCATTATTCTGGCAAAGATAAGGGAGTACTAGCATACCAGTGAGTTGAGTCCAGTCTGCAATCCCCCAGACGACCGTACAGGAGGAAGCAAAGCCTAGATAATGAAAGGTGCAGATTTTATTAGCGAGATGCACAAAGAAATCTTGAATAACTGCAGTAGGCTAGCTACAGTACCTCATGGGTTTGTTATTTCATATCGGTTCAAATAGAAAACCAGGTTTTTTTTGTAATCATTGGGACTGTATGCTGTTTTAAAGTGAGAGTGGACTCACCAGTTATGTCAACACACATGGCCTCAACAGCCATTCTACCTCCCCATAATGGCATGGAGAAAGCTTATTCATGGTCTTGATGTAATAACTCACCACTGAAGGTAGTCCTATTCCTTAATGAACCTTCCCTGAATTCCTATTGATAGAGAGATATAGAAAATGTTTAGGTGTAAGGAGTGACAATATCTATAGAAAAACAGGTCAGATTGAGGTTGACCTGTATCTATAGGCATGCAGTATGAGTCTCGGCTTTTGTTACGTTACAGTCTTATTCTAAAATTGATTAAATATTTTGTTTCACCTCATCAATCTACACACAATCTCCAATAATGACAAAGCAAATACAGTTTCTTAGCAATTTTTGCAAATGTATTTAAAAAATGTAACTTAAATATCACATTTACACTTTCCGAATGCACTGTACAGTTGACCGGGGCAGCTCTAGCAGGGCACAAATTTGACGAACTGACTTGTTGGAAAGGTAGCATCCTATGACGGTGCCACATTGAAAGTCTATTAGCTTTTCAGTAAGGCCATTCTACTGACAATGTTTGTCTATGGAGATTGAATGGCTGTGTGCTCGATTTTATACACCTGTCAGCAACGAGTGCGGCTGAAATTGGAGAATCCACTAATTTGAAGGGATGTCCACATACTTTTGTATATTTAGTGTATCATCATGTCGAGGTTTAATGTGGGTTAAACCTAGTTCATCATTGAAGCATCTGGTCCGGCGGACAGTATGATCTACCTAGACTACAACGAGAATCAGTTCCTACTCTGCAGTGTGTCAGGTAATACAAATTCTCAGCAGCAAGAAAGTACATATCATCATGTGGTTACAGAGAATTATCATTATTCTGGCAAAGATAAGGGAGTACTAGCATACCAGTGAGTTGAGTCCAGCCTGCAATCCCCCAGACGACCGTACAGGAGGAAGCAAAGCCTAGATAATGAAAGGTGCAGATTTTATTAGCGAGATGCACAAAGAAATCTTGAATAACTGCAGTAGGCTAGCTACAGTACCTCATGGGTTTGTTATTTCATATCGGTTCAAATAGAAAACCAGGTTTTTTTTGTAATCATTGGGACTGTATGCTGTTTTAAAGTGAGAGTGGACTCACCAGTTATGTCAACACACATGGCCTCAACAGCCATTCTACCTCCCCATAATGGCATGGAGAAAGCTTATTCATGGTCTTGATGTAATAACTCACCACTGAAGGTAGTTCTATTCCTTAATGAACCTTCTCTGAATTCCTATTGATAGAGAGATATAGAAAATGTTTAGGTGTAAGGAGTGACAATATCTATAGAAAAACAGGTCAGATTGAGGTTGACCTGTATCTATAGGCATGCAGTATGAGTCTCTGCTTTTGTTACGTTACAGCCTTATTCTAAAATGGATTAAATAGTTTTTTTTCCACCTCATCAATCTACACACAATATCCAATAATGACAAAGCAAATACAGTTTCTTAGCAATTTTTGCAAATGTATTTTAAAAATGTAACTTAAATATCACATTTACACTTCATGAATGCACTGTACAGTTGACCGGGGCAGCTCTAGCAGGGCACAAATTTGACAAACTGACTTGTTGGAAAGGTAGCATCCTATAACGGTACCACATTGAAAGTCAATGAGCTTTTCAGTAAGGCCATTCTACTGACAATGTTTGTCTATGGAGATTGAATGGCTGTGTGCTCGATTTTATACACCTGTCAGCAACGAGTGCGGCTGAAATAGCCGAATCCACTAATTTGAAGGGATGTCCACATACTTTTGTATATATAGTGTTTCATCATGTCGAGGTTTAATGTGGGTTAAACCTAGTTCATCATTGAAGCATCTGGTCCGGCGGACAGTATGATCTACCTAGACTACAACGAGAATCAGTTCCTACTCTGCAGTGTGTCAGGTAATACAAATTCTCAGCAGCAAGAAAGTACATATCATCATGTGGTTACAGAGAATTATCATTATTCTGGCAAAGATAAGGGAGTACTAGCATACCAGTGAGTTGAGTCCAGCCTGCAATCCCCCAGACGACCGTACAGGAGGAAGCAAAGCCTAGATAATGAAAGGTGCAGATTTTATTAGCGAGATGCACAAAGAAATCTTGAATAACTGCAGTAGGCTAGCTACAGTACCTCATGGGTTTGTTATTTCATATCGGTTCAAATAGAAAACCAGGTTTTTTTTGTAATCATTGGGACTGTATGCTGTTTTAAAGTGAGAGTGGACTCACCAGTTATGTCAACACACATGGCCTCAACAGCCATTCTACCTCCCCATAATGGCATGGAGAAAGCTTATTCATGGTCTTGATGTAATAACTCACCACTGAAGGTAGTTCTATTCCTTAATGAACCTTCTCTGAATTCCTATTGATAGAGAGATATAGAAAATGTTTAGGTGTAAGGAGTGACAATATCTATAGAAAAACAGGTCAGATTGAGGTTGACCTGTATCTATAGGCATGCAGTATGAGTCTCTGCTTTTGTTACGTTACAGCCTTATTCTAAAATGGATTAAATAGTTTTTTTTCACCTCATCAATCTACACACAATATCCAATAATGACAAAGCAAATACAGTTTCTTAGCAATTTTTGCAAATGTATTTTAAAAATGTAACTTAAATATCACATTTACACTTCATGAATGCACTGTACAGTTGACCGGGGCAGCTCTAGCAGGGCACAAATTTGACAAACTGACTTGTTGGAAAGGTAGCATCCTATAACGGTACCACATTGAAAGTCAATGAGCTTTTCAGTAAGGCCATTCTACTGACAATGTTTG
>NW_028159732.1:17500-20626 GCF_964263955.1 Coregonus lavaretus | reverse complement strand
TAGTACTGGTCCCCTGGATTAGAGATCTATAGCCTAGTACTGGTCCCCTGGAGCAGAGATCTATAGTCTAGTACTGGTCCCTTGGATTAGAGATCTATAGTCTAGTACTGGTCCCCTGGATTAGAGATATATAGTCTAGTACTGGTCCCCTGTATTAGAGATATATAGTCTAGTACTGGTCCCTTGGATTAGAGATCTATAGCCTAGTACTGGTCCCCTGGATTAGAGATCTATAGTCTAGTACTGGTCCCCTGGATTAGAGATATATAGTCTAGTACTGGTCCCTTGGATTAGAGATCTATAGTCTAGTACTGGTCCCCTGGAGCAGAGATCTATAGTCTAGTACTGGTCCCTTGGATTAGAGATCTATAGTCTAGTACTGGTCCCCTGGAGCAGAGATCTATAGTCTAGTACTGGTCCCTTGGATTAGAGAGCTATAGTCTAGTACTGGTCCCCTGGATTAGAGATCTATAGTCTAGTACTGGTCCCCTGGATTAGATATCGATAGTCTAGTACTGGTCCCCTAGATTAGAGATATATAGTCTAGTACTGGTCCCCTGGAGCAGAGATCTATAGTCTAGTACTGGTCCCCTGGATTAGAGATCTATAGTCTAGTACTGGTCCCCTGGATTAGAGATCTATAGTCTAGTACTGGTCCCCTGGATTAGAGATATATATAGTCTAGTACTGGTCCCCTGGATTAGAGATATATAGTCTAGTACTGGTCCCCTGGAACAGAGATCTATAGCAGAGACCCTCCAGCTCCTCTGGACATCGAAGGGGCCCCGGCGTACTCAGTCCGTTCCATCCTGGATTTGAGGCGTCGGGTGGGGGGCTTTCAGTACCTCGTGGAGTGGGAGGGGTACAGTCCGGAGGAACGGTGCTGGGTCCCGGTGAGGGAAATCCTCAATCCCTCCATGTTACGGGATTTCCACCATCGCCATCCGGCTCGCCCTGCTCCGCGTCCTCCTGGCCGTCCCCGAGGCCGGGGTCGGCGCGCTGCTGGAGCTGCGCCTCAAGGGGGGGGGTACTGTCACGACTTCCGCCGAGGCTGCCTCCCCTCCTTGTTCGGGCAGGTTTCGGCGTTCGTCGTCACCGGCTTACTAGCTGCTGCCGATCCATTTATCATCACTCCACTTGTCTTGTCTAATTAATCACATACACCTGGTCCTCATCCCCGATTAGTCATTGTATAAGTGTTCCCTCTGCTTCCTTGTCTGTGTGGGTGATTGTTTGTAGTGAGCTGTGTGTAGCTCGGTTGAGCTACCCTTACCTTGTTGTTGCCAGGGTAGTATTTTCCACTGTGCCTGAGTGTTGTTGTCGCATGCTTGCGCAACTGTTTATCAACGGAATAAACTCTTTGGATGCGTGTTACTCTCCTATAATAAATAATAATAATAATATGCCATTTAGCAGACACTTTTATCCAAAGCGACTTACAGTCATGTGCGCATACATTTTTACGTATGGGTGGTCCCGGGGATCGAACCCACTACCCTGGCGTCACAAGCGCTGTGCTCTACCAATTGAGCTACAGAGGACCTCCTGCGCCTGACTCCTTCTATCACACGCATCACATGAAGCTACACTTCATAGAGGCGATTTAACCTAAAGCGTTAACTGACATCAAATCCATAATTAAGAATGGTGCTTTTTAACACAGCCATTTGATATCCTTTCAAAGGCTAAAATAAATGGGTGCATGGGATCATAATAGATATCTCCAAATGGTTATAGAGTTTTTTACAGTCTGGAATGAAGCCAAGTCATTTTTCAGCCCACCGGAAAGACACAAATGTAAATGTGTGACTTTATTCAATTGAATGGAGAGCTGGACTCTGCTGGGTAATGGAGGGTGCAGAGAAAGAGCAGAGGGGAAAATTAGGAGTATTAATTGCATTTGGGTAGCCACGCTTGGCTGCTCTAATGTGTGAATGTGACTCTCTCTCGCTTGTTTTTGCTTATCAGCACAGAGAGAGGGAGGGAGAGAGAGAGAGAGAGAGAGAGAGAGAGAGAGAGAGAGAGAGAGAGAGAGAGAGCGAGAGAGAGAGCAAACCAGAGGGTATATCTTAATAATAAACAGACAAACACAAACACACACCACCCCCCCACCTCTCTTATCTCAATCTGACTGTACATCATGATAATGTGGAGTTGAGAACAGGACAGAACATCATGATAATGTGGAGTGGAGAACAGGACAGAACATCACGATAATGTGGAGTTGAGAACAGGACAGAACATCATGATAATGTGGAGTTGAGAACAGGACAGAACATCATGATAATATGGAGTTGAGAACAGAACAGAACATCATGATAATGTGGAGTTGAGAACAGAACAGAACATCATGATAATGTGGGGTTGAGAACAGAACAGAACATCATGATAATGTGGAGTTGAGAATAGGACAGTGCATCCACCACCTGGTTTAACAGAGCAGAACATCAGATACCCTAATGCTCTTCCTGTCTTTGGAGAGAGGAAGGGAAACAGTCCATTGATGGAAAACATACGGTATTTGTCTCTCGACTAACGCAAGGTAGTAGGCTTGTGTAGCCGATCAGCAGCAAGCCCCCATAGTAGCGCTATACAGGTGTGAGTTTTAACCCCACCACCCTCCCTCCCTCATCACAGCACAGACGCTTAATCTCAGCATCAGTGAGACACCCCGCGATGAAACGAATGGTGACGGTGGTGGGGGTGAACGGTGCACGCACAGATTGGCCTCTTTTTTTTTTTTTTACCTGAAGCTCTCATCAGTGGTTCGCGCGCACGCTTTTCAGTTCAATTCCACGCGTATATTTTTTTTTATGCGAGAGAGGAAGATAACATATAGGATTTCAAGACGGAATTGAGGGGTGATGAAACGGAATACATCACGGTTCCTGCTGCAGGGTTAGATGCTTAATATCTGCCGTTACTGTTAGGTTACACTGCCAGGAGCAGCTCGTAAATAAGCGTGGGCTACCGTAACCGTTCTCCCGCTGGGACAAGCTCTCGGTCTCCTGCTATGTGCGGGGAATACAGAGACCCGTGCACTGAATCCGCTACACCACCTCCGGAGCCGTCGGGCAAGCACCGTACCAGCGCGCGCACTGAGAGATGCTAGTATGATCGCTCTTT
>NW_028159732.1:0-12500 GCF_964263955.1 Coregonus lavaretus | reverse complement strand
GCATACTGTACCTGTAGGAATAATGACTGCGGTCTCCCGAGTGGCGCAGTGGTCTAAGGCTGTGCCACTAGAGATCCTGGTTCGAATCCAGGCTCTGTCGTATCCGGCCGCGACCGGGAGACCCATGGGGCGGCGCACAATTGGCCCAGCGTCGTCCAGGGTAGGGGAGGGAATGGCCGGCAGGGATGTAGCTCAGTTGGTAGAGCATGGCGTTTGCAACGCCAGGGTTGTGGGTTCGATTCCCACGGGGGGCCAGTAAGAATAAAATAAAAATGTAATGTACTCACTAACTGTAAGTCGCTCTGGATAAGAGCGTCTGCTAAATGACGTAAATGTAAATGTAATGTAATGCTGCTGAGATGTCTTGTAGCATACTGTACCTGTAGGAATAATGACTGCTGCTGAGATGTCTTTGGCTAGATGTACCCAGGCTAGACCAAGGAGTGGAATGTTAGCTAAACAGACTGGTACCCAGACTAGACCAAGGAGTGGAATGTTAGCTAAACAGACTGGTACCAGACTAGACCAAGGAGTGGACTGATAGCTAAACAGACTGGTACCCAGACTAGACCAAGGAGTGGAATGTTAGCTAAACAGACTGGTACCAGACTAGACCAAGGAGTGGACTGATAGCTAAACAGACTGGTACCAGACTAGACCAAGGAGTGGAATGTTAGCTAAACAGACTGGTACCAGACTAGACCAAGGAGTGGACTGATAGCTAAACAGACTGGTACCCAGACTAGACCAAGGAGTGGAATGTTAGCTAAACAGACTGGTACCAGACTAGACCAAGGAGTGGAATGTTAGCTAAACAGACTGGTACCCAGACTAGACCAAGGAGTGGAATGTTAGCTAAACAGACTGGTACCCAGACTAGACCAAGGAGTGGAATGTTAGCTAAACAGACTGGTACCAGACTAGACCAAGGAGTGGAATGTTAGCTAAACAGACTGGTACCAGGCTAGACCAAGGAGTGGAATGTTAGCTAAACAGACTGGTACCAGACTAGACCAAGGAGTGGAATGTTAGCTAAACAGACTGGTACCCAGACTAGACCAAGGAGTGGAATGTTAGCTAAACAGACTGGTACCAGACTAGACCAAGGAGTGGAATGTTAGCTAAACAGACTGGTACCAGACTAGACCAAGGAGTGGAATGTTAGCTAAACAGGTACCCAGACTAGACCAAGGAGTGGAATGTTAGCTAAACAGACTGGTACCCAGACTAGACCAAGGAGTGGAATGTTAGCTAAACAGACTGGTACCAGACTAGACCAAGGAGTGGAATGTTAGCTAAACAGGTACCCAGACTAGACCAAGGAGTGGAATGTTAGCTAAACAGGTACCCAGACTAGACCAAGGAGTGGAATGTTAGCTAAACAGACTGGTACCCAGACTAGACCAAGGAGTGGAATGTTAGCTAAACAGACGGGTACCAGACTAGACCAAGGAGTGGAATGTTAGCTAAACAGACTGGTACCCAGACTAGACCAAGGAGTGGAATGTTAGCTAAACAGACTGGTACCCAGACTAGACCAAGGAGTGGAATGTTAGCTAAACAGACTGGTACCCAGACTAGACCAAGGAGTGGAATGTTAGCTAAACAGACTGGTACCAGACTAGACCAAGGAGTGGAATGTTAGCTAAACAGACTGGTACCCAGACTAGACCAAGGAGTGGAATGATAGCTAAACAGACTGGTACCAGACTAGACCAAGGAGTGGAATGTTAGCTAAACAGACTGGTACCAGACTAGACCAAGGAGTGGAATGTTAGCTAAACAGACTGGTACCAGACTAGACCAAGGAGTGGAATGTTAGCTAAACAGGTACCCAGACTAGACCAAGGAGTGGAATGTTAGCTAAACAGACTGGTACCCAGACTAGACCAAGGAGTGGAATGTTAGCTAAACAGACTGGTACCAGACTAGACCAAGGAGTGGAATGTTAGCTAAACAGACTGGTACCCAGACTAGACCAAGGAGTGGAATGATAGCTAAACAGACTGGTACCAGACTAGACCAAGGAGTGGAATGTTAGCTAAACAGACTGGTACCAGACTAGACCAAGGAGTGGAATGTTAGCTAAACAGACTGGTACCAGACTAGACCAAGGAGTGGAATGTTAGCTAAACAGACTGGTACCAGACTAGACCAAGGAGTGGAATGTTAGCTGAACAGGTACCCAGACTAGACCAAGGAGTGGAATGTTAGCTAAACAGACTGGTACCCAGACTAGACCAAGGAGTGGAATGTTAGCTAAACAGACTGGTACCAGACTAGACCAAGGAGTGGAATGTTAGCTAAACAGACTGGTACCAGACTAGACCAAGGAGTGGAATGTTAGCTAAACAGACTGGTACCCAGACTAGACCAAGGAGTGGAATGTTAGCTAAACAGACTGGTACCCAGACTAGACCAAGGAGTGGAATGTTAGCTAAACAGACTGGTACCAGACTAGACCAAGGAGTGGAATGTTAGCTAAACAGACTGGTACCCAGACTAGACCAAGGAGTGGAATGTTAGCTAAACAGACTGGTACCAGACTAGACCAAGGAGTGGAATGTTAGCTAAACAGACTGGTACCCAGACTAGACCAAGGAGTGGAATGTTAGCTAAACAGGTACCCAGACTAGACCAAGGAGTGGAATGTTAGCTAAACAGACTGGTACCCAGACTAGACCAAGGAGTGGAATGTTAGCTAAACAGACTGGTACCAGACTAGACCAAGGAGTGGAATGTTAGCTAAACAGACTGGTACCAGACTAGACCAAGGAGTGGAATGTTAGCTAAACAGACTGGTACCCAGACTAGACCAAGGAGTGGAATGTTAGCTAAACAGACTGGTACCAGACTAGACCAAGGAGTGGAATGTTAGCTAAACAGACTGGTACCCAGACTAGACCAAGGAGTGGAATGTTAGCTAAACAGACTGATACCCAGACTAGACCAAGGAGTGGAATGTTAGCTAAACAGACTGGTACCCAGACTAGACCAAGGAGTGGAATGTTAGCTAAACAGACTGGTACCCAGACTAGACCAAGGAGTGGAATGTTAGCTAAACAGACTGGTACCCAGACTAGACCAAGGAGTGGAATGTTAGCTAAACAGACTGGTACCAGAGTAGACCAAGGAGTGGAATGTTAGCTAAACAGACTAGACCAAGGAGTGGAATGTTAGCTAAACAGACTGGTACCAGACTAGACCAAGGAGTGGAATGTTAGCTAAACAGACTGGTACCCAGACTAGACCAAGGAGTGGAATGTTAGCTAAACAGACTGGTACCCAGACTAGACCAAGGAGTGGAATGTTAGCTAAACAGACTGGTACCAGACTAGACCAAGGAGTGGAATGTTAGCTAAACAGACTGGTACCCAGACTAGACCAAGGAGTGGAATGTTAGCTAAACAGACTGGTACCAGACTAGACCAAGGAGTGGAATGTTAGCTAAACAGGTACCCAGACTAGACCAAGGAGTGGAATGTTAGCTAAACAGACTGGTACCAGACTAGACCAAGGAGTGGAATGTTAGCTAAACAGACTGGTACCCAGGCTAGACCAAGGAGTGGAATGTTAGCTAAACAGACTGGTACCCAGACTAGACCAAGGAGTGGAATGTTAGCTAAACAGACTGGTACCAGACTAGACCAAGGAGTGGAATGTTAGCTAAACAGGTACCCAGACTAGACCAAGGAGTGGAATGTTAGCTAAACAGGTACCCAGACTAGACCAAGGAGTGGAATGTTAGCTAAACAGACTGGTACCCAGACTAGATCAAGGAGTGGAATGTTAGCTAAACAGGTACCCAGACTAGACCAAGGAGTGGAATGTTAGCTAAACAGGTACCCAGACTAGACCAAGGAGTAGAATGTTAGCTAAACAGACTGGTACCCAGACTAGATCAAGGAGTGGAATGTTAGCTAAACAGGTACCCAGACTAGACCAAGGAGTGGAATGTTAGCTAAACAGGTACCCAGACTAGACCAAGGAGTGGAATGTTAGCTAAACAGACTGGTACCAGACTAGAGGCATTCAATCCCCTCCTGGATCAAGGTCCCTGTTGCCTAAATTGTTTTGTGCGTACATTTATTAAAATAAATAGCACCCCTTGTGTGCACTTCCAATACTACCGAGATTTCAGGACCAGCGGTGTGTGGTGTGCTAGAGTTGAGCAGAGTGCCGTTTGGAATTAAGTATGTCCCGGTTCGTGTGTGTGTGTGTTTATGTGCTTGTGCCTCGACTGCTAACTGGTTTTACTCATTCTGTTGGCGGACCGCTGTCCTGATATCCTCTGCTCTCTCTGGAGCCACATGATGTTTCCCAAATAACACCCTATTCCCTTTATAGTACACTACTTTCGACCAGGGCACATGAAACTCTAGTTAAAAGTAGTGCATTATGTAGGGAAAGTATGCATTTGGAATGCAGCCCCAGTCACATAAATCCTTCATTACTCTCTACCTGACAGCTGGCTATATGGGAGAGGAGGAGGAGGAGGAGGAGGAAGAGGAGGAGGAGGAAAGGGAGAGGGATGGGGAGGAAGAGGAGGAGATGAGAAAGAGGGGGAGGAGGAGATGAGGAAGAGGAGGAGGAAGAGATGAGGAGGTGAGGAAGAGGAGGAGGTGGAGGAGGAAGAGGAGATGTGGAGGAGGAGGAGATGATGAAGAGGAGGATGAGGAAGAGGGGGAGGAGGAGATGAGGAAGAGGGGGAGGAGATGAGGAGGAGGAGATGAGGAGGAGGAGGAAGAGGGGGAGGAGGAGATGAGGGGGAGGATAAGGAAGAGGCGGATGAGGAGATGAGGAAGAGGAGGAGGAGGAGGTGATTAAGGAGGAGAATAAGAAGGGTCCTGCATTGGGAAGCTGTAAAAACGGCATTGTCTTTCTGGCTAGGAGTTGTTCCCTTCTAGGAATAATGCATTTATTTAATTAGGTTATACATCCATTCTGCATAAATGGCCATCCAATTCCCCAGCCTGTATTACAATAGTAAACCATGGAATTTTCATCTCTGCATGTGAAAAGTAATGGTGATATTTAACTAATTTAATCCAGAGTCTTCCGACAACAATTGTCACTAAGTGTTCGATTATGCTTGGAAATTAGGCTTTGCTTCCCTCAGGGATTCTTGATACAGTATGGACATCCGTCCATCCACAGTTAACTGGGATAGCAGACTAAAAAGATGGGGTGAATCCCAAATGGCTCCCTATTAACTATTTTAGTGCACTACTTTTGACCAGAGCCCTATGGGCCATTTGGGATGCATCCATGCTAAGTGTCTTCTCCTTAAGGCTGAGGAATAGATGACTGAGCCTTCATGGACAACAGCCACTAGCATGAAGTCTGTTAGTTACCACATAGTACACACCAGTCTGTTAGTTACCACAGTACACACCAGTCTGTTAGTTACCACAGGACACACCAGTCTGTTAGTTACCACAGGACACACCAGTCTGTTAGTTACCACAGGACACACCAGTCTGTTAGTTACCACAGGACACACCAGTCTGTTAGTTACCACAGGACACACCAGTCTGTTAGTTACCACAGTACACACCAGTCTGTTAGTTACCACAGTTCACACCAGTCTGTTAGTTACCACAGGACACACCAGTCTGTTAGTTACCACAGTACACACCAGTCTGTTAGTTACCACAGGACACACCAGTCTGTTAGTTACCACAGGACACACCAGTCTGTTAGTTACCACAGGACACACCAGTCTGTTAGTTACCACACAGGACACACCAGTCTGTTAGTTACCACACAGTACACACCAGTCTGTTAGTTACCACAGGACACACCAGTCTGTTAGTTACCACAGTACACACCAGTCTGTTAGTTACCACAGGACACACCAGTCTGTTAGTTACCACAGTACACACCAGTCTGTTAGTTACCACAGTACACACCAGTCTGTTAGTTACCACAGTACACACCAGTCTGTTAGTTACCACAGTACACACCAGTCTGTTAGTTACCACAGTACACACCAGTCTGTTAGTTACCACAGGACACACCAGTCTGTTAGTTACCACAGGACACACCAGTCTGTTAGTTACCACAGTACACACCAGTCTGTTAGTTACCACAGGACACACCAGTCTGTTAGTTACCACAGGACACACCAGTCTGTTAGTTACCACAGGACACACCAGTCTGTTAGTTACCACAGTACACACCAGTCTGTTAGTTACCACAGTACACACCAGTCTGTTAGTTACCACACAGGACACACCAGTCTGTTAGTTACCACAGTACACACCAGTCTGTTAGTTACCACAGGACACACCAGTCTGTTAGTTACCACAGGACACACCAGTCTGTTAGTTACCACAGTACACACCAGTCTGTTAGTTACCACAGGACACACCAGTCTGTTAGTTACCACAGGACACACCAGTCTGTTAGTTACCACAGTACACACCAGTCTGTTAGTTACCACAGGACACACCAGTCTGTTAGTTACCACACAGGACACACCAGTCTGTTAGTTACCACAGTACACACCAGTCTGTTAGTTACCACAGGACACACCAGTCTGTTAGTTACCACAGGACACACCAGTCTGTTAGTTACCACAGTACACACCAGTCTGTTAGTTACCACACAGTACACACCAGTCTGTTAGTTACCACACAGTACACACCAGTCTGTTAGTTACCACACAGGACACACCAGTCTGTTAGTTACCACAGGACACACCAGTCTGTTAGTTACCACACAGTACACACCAGTCTGTTAGTTACCACACAGGACACACCAGTCTGTTAGTTACCACACAGTACACACCAGTCTGTTAGTTACCACAGTACACACCAGTCTGTTAGTTACCACAGGACACACCAGTCTGTTAGTTACCACAGGACACACCAGTCTGTTAGTTACCACAGTACACACCAGTCTGTTAGTTACCACACAGTACACACCAGTCTGTTAGTTACCACAGTACACACCAGTCTGTTAGTTACCACACAGGACACACCAGTCTGTTAGTTACCACAGGACACACCAGTCTGTTAGTTACCACAGGACACACCAGTCTGTTAGTTACCACACAGGACACACCAGTCTGTTAGTTACCGCAGTACACACCAGTCTGTTAGTTACCACAGGACACACCAGTCTGTTAGTTACCACAGTACACACCAGTCTGTTAGTTACCACAGTACACACCAGTCTGTTAGTTACCACAGGACACACCAGTCTGTTAGTTACCACACAGGACACACCAGTCTGTTAGTTACCACACAGTACACACCAGTCTGTTAGTTACCACAGGACACACCAGTCTGTTAGTTACCACAGTACACACCAGTCTGTTAGTTACCACAGGACACACCAGTCTGTTAGTTACCACAGTACACACCAGTCTGTTAGTTACCACAGTACACACCAGTCTGTTAGTTACCACAGTACACACCAGTCTGTTAGTTACCACAGTACACACCAGTCTGTTAGTTACCACAGTACACACCAGTCTGTTAGTTACCACAGGACACACCAGTCTGTTAGTTACCACAGGACACACCAGTCTGTTAGTTACCACAGTACACACCAGTCTGTTAGTTACCACAGGACACACCAGTCTGTTAGTTACCACAGGACACACCAGTCTGTTAGTTACCACAGGACACACCAGTCTGTTAGTTACCACAGTACACACCAGTCTGTTAGTTACCACAGTACACACCAGTCTGTTAGTTACCACACAGGACACACCAGTCTGTTAGTTACCACAGTACACACCAGTCTGTTAGTTACCACAGGACACACCAGTCTGTTAGTTACCACAGGACACACCAGTCTGTTAGTTACCACAGTACACACCAGTCTGTTAGTTACCACAGGACACACCAGTCTGTTAGTTACCACAGGACACACCAGTCTGTTAGTTACCACAGTACACACCAGTCTGTTAGTTACCACAGGACACACCAGTCTGTTAGTTACCACAGTACACACCAGTCTGTTAGTTACCACAGTACACACCAGTCTGTTAGTTACCACAGTACACACCAGTCTGTTAGTTACCACACAGGACACACCAGTCTGTTAGTTACCACAGTACACACCAGTCTGTTAGTTACCACACAGGACACACCAGTCTGTTAGTTACCACACAGTACACACCAGTCTGTTAGTTACCACACAGTACACACCAGTCTGTTAGTTACCACAGGACACACCAGTCTGTTAGTTACCACACAGGACACACCAGTCTGTTAGTTACCACAGTACACACCAGTCTGTTAGTTACCACAGGACACACCAGTCTGTTAGTTACCACAGGACACACCAGTCTGTTAGTTACCACAGTACACACCAGTCTGTTAGTTACCACACAGTACACACCAGTCTGTTAGTTACCACACAGTACACACCAGTCTGTTAGTTACCACACAGGACACACCAGTCTGTTAGTTACCACAGGACACACCAGTCTGTTAGTTACCACACAGTACACACCAGTCTGTTAGTTACCACACAGGACACACCAGTCTGTTAGTTACCACACAGTACACACCAGTCTGTTAGTTACCACAGTACACACCAGTCTGTTAGTTACCACAGGACACACCAGTCTGTTAGTTACCACAGGACACACCAGTCTGTTAGTTACCACAGTACACACCAGTCTGTTAGTTACCACACAGTACACACCAGTCTGTTAGTTACCACAGTACACACCAGTCTGTTAGTTACCACACAGGACACACCAGTCTGTTAGTTACCACAGGACACACCAGTCTGTTAGTTACCACAGGACACACCAGTCTGTTAGTTACCACACAGGACACACCAGTCTGTTAGTTACCGCAGTACACACCAGTCTGTTAGTTACCACAGGACACACCAGTCTGTTAGTTACCACAGTACACACCAGTCTGTTAGTTACCACAGTACACACCAGTCTGTTAGTTACCACAGGACACACCAGTCTGTTAGTTACCACAGGACACACCAGTCTGTTAGTTACCACAGGACACACCAGTCTGTTAGTTACCACACAGGACACACCAGTCTGTTAGTTACCACAGTACACACCAGTCTGTTAGTTACCACAGGACACACCAGTCTGTTAGTTACCACACAGGACACACCAGTCTGTTAGTTACCACAGGACACACCAGTCTGTTAGTTACCACAGGACACACCAGTCTGTTAGTTACCACACAGTACACACCAGTCTGTTAGTTACCACACAGTACACACCAGTCTGTTAGTTACCACAGGACACACCAGTCTGTTAGTTACCACACAGTACACACCAGTATGTTAGTTACCACACAGTACACACCAGTCTGTTAGTTACCACAGGACACACCAGTCTGTTAGTTACCACACAGTACACACCAGTCTGTTAGTTACCACACAGTACACACCAGTCTGTTAGTTACCACAGGACACACCAGTCTGTTAGTTACCACAGTACACACCAGTCTGTTAGTTACCTCACAGTACACACCAGTCTGTTAGTTACCACAGTACACACCAGTCTGTTAGTTACCACACAGGACACACCAGTCTGTTAGTTACCACAGTACACACCAGTCTGTTAGTTACCACAGTACACACCAGTCTGTTAGTTACCACAGGACACACCAGTCTGTTAGTTACCACAGGACACACCAGTCTGTTAGTTACCACAGCACACACCAGTCTGTTAGTTACCACACAGGACACACCAGTCTGTTAGTTACCACAGTACACACCAGTCTGTTAGTTACCACAGGACACACCAGTCTGTTAGTTACCACAGGACACACCAGTCTGTTAGTTACCACAGTACACACCAGTCTGTTAGTTACCACACAGTACACACCAGTCTGTTAGTTACCACACAGGACACACCAGTCTGTTAGTTACCACAGGACACACCAGTCTGTTAGTTACCACACAGTACACACCAGTCTGTTAGTTACCACACAGGACACACCAGTCTGTTAGTTACCACAGTACACACCAGTCTGTTAGTTACCACAGGACACACCAGTCTGTTAGTTACCACACAGTACACACCAGTCTGTTAGTTACCACAGTACACACCAGTCTGTTAGTTACCACAGGACACACCAGTCTGTTAGTTACCACAGGACACACCAGTCTGTTAGTTACCACAGGACACACCAGTCTGTTAGTTACCACAGTACACACCAGTCTGTTAGTTACCACACAGTACACACCAGTCTGTTAGTTACCACAGTACACACCAGTCTGTTAGTTACCACACAGGACACACCAGTCTGTTAGTTACCACAGGACACACCAGTCTGTTAGTTACCACAGGACACACCAGTCTGTTAGTTACCACACAGGACACACCAGTCTGTTAGTTACCACAGGACACACCAGTCTGTTAGTTACCACAGCACACACCAGTCTGTTAGTTACCACACAGGACACACCAGTCTGTTAGTTACCACAGGACACACCAGTCTGTTAGTTACCACAGTACACACCAGTCTGTTAGTTACCACAGTACACACCAGTCTGTTAGTTACCACAGTACACACCAGTCTGTTAGTTACCACAGGACACACCAGTCTGTTAGTTACCACAGGACACACCAGTCTGTTAGTTACCACACAGGACACACCAGTCTGTTAGTTACCACAGTACACACCAGTCTGTTAGTTACCACAGGACACACCAGTCTGTTAGTTACCACACAGGACACACCAGTCTGTTAGTTACCACAGGACACACCAGTCTGTTAGTTACCACAGGACACACCAGTCTGTTAGTTACCACACAGGACACACCAGTCTGTTAGTTACCACACAGGACACACCAGTCTGTTAGTTACCACAGTACACACCAGTCTGTTAGTTACCACACAGTACACACCAGTCTGTTAGTTACCACAGGACACACCAGTCTGTTAGTTACCACACAGTACACACCAGTATGTTAGTTACCACACAGTACACACCAGTCTGTTAGTTACCACAGGACACACCAGTCTGTTAGTTACCACAGTACACACCAGTCTGTTAGTTACCACAGGACACACCAGTCTGTTAGTTACCACACAGTACACACCAGTATGTTAGTTACCACACAGTACACACCAGTCTGTTAGTTACCACAGGACACACCAGTCTGTTAGTTACCACAGGACACACCAGTCTGTTAGTTACCACAGGACACACCAGTCTGTTAGTTACCACAGTACACACCAGTCTGTTAGTTACCACACAGTACACACCAGTCTGTTAGTTACCACACAGTACACACCAGTCTGTTAGTTACCACAGGACACACCAGTCTGTTAGTTACCACACAGGACACACCAGTCTGTTAGTTACCACAGGACACACCAGTCTGTTAGTTACCACAGTACACACCAGTCTGTTAGTTACCACAGGACACACCAGTCTGTTAGTTACCACAGTACACACCAGTCTGTCAGTTACCACACAGTACACACCAGTCTGTTAGTTACCACAGGACACACCAGTCTGTTAGTTACCACAGGACACACCAGTCTGTTAGTTACCACAGTACACACCAGTCTGTTAGTTACCACACAGGACACACCAGTCTGTTAGTTACCACAGGACACACCAGTCTGTTAGTTACCACAGTACACACCAGTCTGTTAGTTACCACAGGACACACCAGTCTGTTAGTTACCACAGTACACACCAGTCTGTTAGTTACCTCACAGTACACACCAGTCTGTTAGTTACCACAGTACACACCAGTCTGTTAGTTACCACACAGTACACACCAGTCTGTTAGTTACCACACAGTACACACCAGTCTGTTAGTTACCACAGGACACACCAGTCTGTTAGTTACCACACAGGACACACCAGTCTGTTAGTTACCACAGGACACACCAGTCTGTTAGTTACCACAGTACACACCAGTCTGTTAGTTACCACAGGACACACCAGTCTGTTAGTTACCACAGTACACACCAGTCTGTCAGTTACCACACAGTACACACCAGTCTGTTAGTTACCACAGGACACACCAGTCTGTTAGTTACCACAGGACACACCAGTCTGTTAGTTACCACAGTACACACCAGTCTGTTAGTTACCACACAGGACACACCAGTCTGTTAGTTACCACAGGACACACCAGTCTGTTAGTTACCACAGTACACACCAGTCTGTTAGTTACCACAGGACACACCAGTCTGTTAGTTACCACAGTACACACCAGTCTGTTAGTTACCTCACAGTACACACCAGTCTGTTAGTTACCACAGTACACACCAGTCTGTTAGTTACCACACAGGACACACCAGTCTGTTAGTTACCACAGTACACACCAGTCTGTTAGTTACCACAGTACACACCAGTCTGTTAGTTACCACACAGGACACACCAGTCTGTTAGTTACCACAGTACACACCAGTCTGTTAGTTACCACACAGTACACACCAGTCTGTTAGTTACCACACAGTACACACCAGTCTGTTAGTTACCACACAGTACACACCAGTCTGTTAGTTACCACAGGACACACCAGTCTGTTAGTTA
>NW_028159733.1:0-67113 GCF_964263955.1 Coregonus lavaretus | reverse complement strand
CTTAGACCACTGCGCCACTCGGGAGGCTACCAGGTTAAGGGGCTCAACCCCCCCGGAAGGAGAGTAACAAACATGACAACATACAATAGTTTTATTCTGTTTTCCTTAGGAGACATTTGAATATTAAAACCATAGATTCCAACATTGAGATACATAAACTGAGTGTACAAAACATTAAGAACACCTTTTGCCATCAGAACAGCCTCAATTGGTCGGGGCATGGACTCTACAAGGTGTCGAAAGCGTTCCACAGGGATGCTGGCCCATGTCGACTCCAGTGCTTCCCACAGTTTTGTTAAGTTGGCTGGATGTCCTTTGGGTGGTGTACTGTTCTTGATACACACAGGAAACTGTTCAGCGTCAAAAATCCAGCAGCGTTGCAGTTCTTGACACACTCAAACCGGTGTGCCTGGCACCTACTACCATACCCCGTTCAAAGGCACTTCAATATTTTGTCTTGCCCATTCACCCTCTGAATGGCACACATACATAATCCTTCTTTAACCTGTCTCCTCCCCTTCATCTACACTGATTGAAGTGGATTTAACAAGTGACATCAATAAGGGGTCATAGCTTTCACCTGGTCATTTTGAAGGAAACAAGTTCAATTCTGAGGAGCCATGTCGGCTTGTTACTAACTTACTGAATCAATTCCAATTTCACATTTTTACCTTAACGAGTACCAAACAACTATTTCTAGCTATCTATGCACTGTGGTAGAGTACCCAGTTACCATTTTGTAGGCAATTACTTTTAATTGGTCTGACCTTTTACATTAAGAATTGGAGTAGTGCCAATTGGAGCAGAGCCAAAGTTTTCCTGGAAGAGTCCCAAATGGCACCCTATTCCTTACATAGTGCACTACTTCAGACCTAATAAATATATAAATATAAGGGAGCTTAGTGGGTAAGAGCGTTGTGCCAGTAACCGAAAGGTCGCTGGTTCTAATCCCCGAGCTGACTAGGGGAAAAATCTGTCGATGTGCCCTTAAAGCAAGGCACTTAACCCTAATTGTTCCTGTAAGTCACTCTGGATAAGAGCGTCTGCTAAATGACTCAAATGTATATAGGGAATAGGATGCAGTTTCCCAGCATTTTTTAAAATGGTAGTCAACCAGATATGGTTAAAATTATGTGCACTCACACACAAACATGTGTACTGTATATCCATCACACATGCATCACAACAACATTCAACATGAGGTCTTTTTAAGAAAGTACAGTATATCATGACCAAGCCCTGGAGCCCTGGAGAAAATGGAGCCTTGGAGCCTATTTAAACAGGCCTATTTACATAATGAATATGAATTTGGAGGGCAGAATTAAATTTTAAAGCCTTAGATCTATCACTAAAGGCTTCAGTGAAACAAAAACTACTATATTTAAATTCAAACTGGTTCTCTAGCAGATTATTAAGAATGTCTCACCCCATGTTCAAGAATGGCCTTTTTCCCTTTATTCAGATTACAACCTCTCAAAAATAAATCTACAAAATATCACTATTTTTTCAAAACAAGACATAGAAAGCTTGTTGCAATTTCAGTTTAATCCACCAGAAAAGACAGAACAAATATTACAACAAATATTATGGTTAAACTCAAATATATATATTTTAGAGTAAAAAACAAAAACGGTATAATCTTTGTAAATTACATCATAAATAGGACTGGTGGGGTTGTCACACAGAAATACACTACTGCCAAGGCACACCTGCATTCCAGGTGATTACCTCATAAAGCTGGTTGAGAGAATGCCAAGAGTGTGCAAAGCTGTCATCAAGGCAAAGGGTGGCTACTTTGAAGAATCTCAAATATAAAATATATTTTGATTTGATTAACACGTTTTTGGTTACTACATGATTCCATGTGTCATTTCATAGTTTATGAACTGATAAAATAGTTGGGAAGAGACCTTCGATGTGTTGATTCCATGGCACATGGTTTATGAACTGATACACAAAACAACATTATTGCAACCAATTGAATAATTGTATATATATACATACAGTGAGGGAAAAAAGTATTTGAGCCCCTGCTGATTTTGTACGTTTGCCCACTGACAAAGACATGATCAGTCTATAATTTTAATGGTAGGTTTATTTGAACAGTGAGAGACAGAATAACAACAAAACAATCCAGAAAAACGCATGTAATTTGGGGTCATAGGCAGCATTCCTCCTCCTCCAAACACGGCGAGTTGAGTTGATGCCAAAGAGCTCGATTTTGGTCTCATCTGACCACAACACTTTCACCCAGTTCTCCTCTGAATCATTCAGATGTTCATTGGCAAACTTCAGACGGGCCTGTATATGTGCTTTCTTGAGCAGGGGGACCTTGCGTGCGCTGCAGGATTTCAGTCCTTCACGGCGTAGTGTGTTACCAATTGTTGTCTTGGTGACTATGGTCCCAGCTGCCTTGAGATCATTGACAAGATCCTCCCGTGTAGTTCTGGGCTGATTCCTCACCGTTCTCATGATCATTGCAACTCCACGAGGTGAGATCTTGCATGGAGCCCCAGGCAGAGGGAGATTGACAGTTATTTTGTGTTTCTTCCATTTGCGAATAATCGCACCAACTGTTGTCACCTTCTCACCAAGCTGCTTGGCGATGGTCTTGTAGCACATTCCAGCCTTGTGTAGGTCTACAATCTTGTCCCTGACATCCTTGGAGAGCTCTTTGGTCTTGGCCATGGTGGAGAGTTTGGAATCTGATTGATTGATTGCTTCTGTGGACAGGTGTCTTTTATACAGGTAACAAACTGAGATTAGGAGCACTCCCTTTAAGAGTGTGCTCCTAATCTCAGCTCGTTACCTGTATAAAAGACACCTGGGAGCCAGAAATCTTTCTGATTGAGAGGGGGTCAAATACTTATTTCCCTCATTAAAATGCAAATCAATTTATAACATTTTTGACATGTGTTTTTCTGGATTTTTGTTGTTGTTATTCTGTCTCTCACTGTTCAAATAAACCTACCATTAAAATTATAGACTGATCATGTCTGTCAGTGGGCAAACGGACAAAATCAGCAGGGGATCAAATACTTTTCTCCCCTCACTGTATGTATGTGTATATGGATACAACCATCCCAGCTCTGAAGATTTTGCTATGAAGAGACCGAATAATTTAAATCACTTGTTTTGGTACTGCCCATATGTATACTGAACAAAAATATACTGAACTAAAATAAAACGCAACATGCAACAATTTCATTGATTTTACTGAGTTAGAGTTCATATGAGGAAATCAGTCAAGTGAAATACATTCATTCGGCCCTAATCTATGGATTTCATGACTGGGAATACAGATATGCATCTGTTGGTCACAGATACCGAAAAAAAAAAAAAAATGGGCCTCAGGATCTCGTCACTGTATTTTTGTGCAATCAAATTGCCATAGATAAAATGCAATTGTGTTCGTTATCCGTAGCTTATGCCTGCCCATACCATAACCCCACCGCCACCACAGGGCACTTTGTTCACAACATTGACATCAGCAAACCGCTCTCCCACACAACGCCATACACGTGGGTCTGCGGTTGTGAGGCCGGTTGGACGTAAGACAAATTATGGTCGAGAAATGAACATTCAATTCTCTGGCAACAGCTCTGGTGGACATTCCTGCAGTCAGCATGCCAATTGCACGCTCCCTCAAAACTTGAGACATCTGTGGCATTGTGTTGTGTGACAAAACTGCACATTTTAGTGTGGCCTTTTATTGTCCCCAGCACAAGGTGCACCTGTGTAATGATGATGTTTAATAAGCTTCTTGATATGCCAAACCTGTCAGGTGGATGGAATATCTTGGCGAAGGAGAAATGCTCACTAACAGTGATGGAAACAAATTTGTGCACAAAATTTGATAGAAATAAGCTTTTTGTGTGTATGGAACATTTCAGCTCATAAAACATGGGACCAACACTTTACATGTGTTTATATTTTTGTTCAGTGTACAAAAAAATATATGGGGGATTGGAAATGATGCAGATAATCAATGGCATTGATAGAAGCCACAATATATCTGCAATATTAAAGCTGATCTACTCCCAAATTTAAAAAAAACAAAAAAAACATTGTCTGAATGTCCTTTGGGTGGTGGACCATTCTTGATACACACGGGAAACTGTTGAGTGTGAAAAACCCAGCAGCGTTGCAGTATTTGACACAGACTGGTGCGCCTGGCACCTACTACCATACCCCATTCAAACGCACTTATATATTTTGTCTTGCCCATTCACCCTCTGAATGGCACACATACATAATCCTTCTTTAACCTGTCTCCTCCCCTTCACCTACACTGATTGAAGTGGATTTAACAAGTGACATCAATAAGGGATCAGAAAGAGCTCTGTGTTCTTACTGTTTTGTATAGTTCTTTTTTGGAAAGGGGGGGTGTGGTAAAATTTTTTTATATACTCTTGGGTTTCCAAATGTTTTTTTTAACTGCACTGTTTTGTCTTTCACTTGTCTTGTTTATGTTAATAAATACTCCAAACTAGTCCAAGATCTTCATGGTGTCACCATCCCAGTCTCCTGTGCTTCTAATCCTACATATTCTGAAATCAGTCAGCTAAACACTACTGGCACTACGGGTCGGTAGTCATTTAGGCAGGTTATCTTAGAGTTCTTAGGCACGGGGACTATGGTGGTCTGCTTGAAACATGTTGGTATTACAGACTCAGTCAGGGACATGTTGAAAATGTCAGTGAAGACACTTGCCAGTTGGTCAGGACATGCTCGGAGTACACGTCCTGGTAATCCGTCTGGCCCTGCGGCCTTGTGAATGTTGACCTGCTTAGAAGTCTTACTCACATCGGCTACGGAGAGCGTGATCACATAGTCGTCCGGAACAGCTGGTGCTCTCATGCATAAATAATTAACAGAGTAGCAGCAGCGTAAAAAGATGGGGTGGGGGGGGGGGGCAGTGCAAATAGTCCGGGTAGCCATGATTAGCTGTTTAGGAGTCTTATGGCTTGGGGGTAGAAGCTGTTGAGAAGTCTTTTGGACCTAGACTTGGCACTCCGGTACCGCTTGCCGTGCGGTAGCAGAGAGAACAGTCTATGACTAGGGTGGCTGGAGTCTTTGACAATTTTGAGGGCCTTCCTCTGACACCGCCTGGTATAGAGGTCCTGGATGGCAGGAAGCTTGGCCCCAGTGATGTACTGGGCCGTACGCACTACCCTCTGTAGTGCCTTACGGTCGGAGGCCAAGCAGTTACCATACCAGGCGGTGATGCAACCGGTCAGGATGCTCTCGATGGTGCAGCTGTAGAGACCAGACTACACCCTCTGTTAAGACCAGACTACACCCTCTGTTAAGACCAGACTTCACCCTCTGTTAAGACCAGACTACACCCTCTGTTATTAAGACCAGACTTCACCCTCTGTTAAGACCAGACTTCACCCTCTGTTATTAAGACCAGACTACACCCTCTGTTAAGACCAGACTACACCCTCTGTTAAGACCAGACTACACCCTCTGTTATTAAGACCAGACTACACCCTCTGTTAAGACCATACTTCACCTAGGGCTGTTGCGTATTACAGTCACACTGGCATTACCATCTACTTGTCAACAGTAAAAACGATCTCTGTAGTCTAAGGACTTGATTCAATCCGACCGCTCCTTTTAAAGGCAGTTTTTCTGCGTTCACAGAGACCACATTCACAGTTAACTCTGCATCTGTCGGCTCAATCGGAAATTACCGTTAAATGTCAATAGATCTTCCGCGGTCCGGATTGAATCTAGGGCTAAATCTCTTTATCTCCCCCCAGAAGGAAATGCCTCTCCAGGACCAGCAGTTGGCCCGTCAGCTGATGCGTCTCCATAGCGACATCAACAAACTGAAGATCGAGCAGACGTGTCACCAGCACCGCCGCATGCTCAACGACGCCACCTACGGGCTGGAGGAGAGAGACGAGTTGAGCAACCTGCTCTTTGACTCCCCCGTCACCCCCGGGTTCGGACTCTCCACCCCACTGAGACTCATAGGGGTCACAAAGATGAACATCAACACTCGACGCTTCTCCCTTTGCTAGCATTAGAGAGAGAGAGATAGAAAGAGAGAGAGAGAGAGAGAGAGAGAGAGAGAGAGAGAGAGAGAGAGAGAGAGAGAGAGAGAGAGAGAGAGAGAGCGAGGAGATAGGAGAGAGGAGAGAGAAAGAAAGAGAGAGAGGAGAGAGAAAGAGAGAGCGAGAGAGAGAGAAAGAGAGAGAGAAAGAGAGCGAGAGAGAGAAAGAGAGAGAGAGTGAGAGAGAGAGCGAGAGAGGAGAGAGCGAGAGAGATAGGAGAGAGGAGAGAGAAAGAAAGAGAGAGAGGAGAGAGAAAGAGAGAGCGAGAGAGAGAGAGAGAGAGAGAGAGAAAGAGAGCGAGAGAGAGAGAAAGAGAGGAGAGAGCGCGAGAGAGAGAGAAAGACAGAGAGAGAGAAAGAGAGAGAGCGCGAGAGAGAGAAAGCTCTGCTAGCCACATCTCTGCTAGTAGTGCCAGATTAGGATTCCTGGTTGGAGGTTTCCTACTTATTTTCTTCTGATACTGGGAATGTACAAACCAGGATGTCAGTGTGATGAACATATATATTGTTTTCTATGTCAGTGTGATGAACATATATATTGTTTTCTATGTCAGTGTGATGAACATATATATTGTTTTCTATGTCAGTGTGATGAACATATATATTGTTTTCTATGTCAGTGTGATGAACATATATATTGTTTTCTATGTCAGTGTGATGAACATATAGATTGTTTTCTATGTCAGTGTGATATATAATAATAAGCCATTTAGAAGACGCTTTTATCCAAAGTGACTTACAGTCATGCGTGCATACATTTTTTTATTTGTATGTATGGGTGGTCCCGGGGATCGAACCCACTACCCTGGCGTTACAAGCGCTGTGCTCTACCAGCTGAGCTACAGAGGACCACATGAACATATAGATTGTTTTCTATGTCAGTGTGATGAGCATATAGGGGTTCAACATTCTCATCCAGTCCTTGGCTGGGGTTCAATCAAATGCGCACTGCACTTGACTTTAAAAGGTAATTAATGCATGAGCCGACACCCACAGCGTTGATCATGAATGCACTCTGCACACTTTGGGGAAAATTGACTTTAGAAGGGTACATTGTCGACAGTGCAGTGCGTTTAGCGACAACACGCCTTTGATTTAATCCCGGCCCTAGCCTTGTAACAACCTCCTCTGCCTGCTTTCAGCTCAATGACTGTATTCTGTTTTTCTCCTGAAGGTAAATCTACGTGTCTGTGTTGTACATGTACGATAATGCCTTAATATTGTTTCATACAGAAAGTGATTCAGTCTATTTGACATGGATAGTAACTAAATAATGAATTAAAGTAGTGATGCCTTCTGTTATATTTCCATGGTACTGTTATATATAGACCAGGGGTGTCACACGGCCCGCGATACACTTTAAAATGACTAAAAACACATCGAAACTGTGTAGAAAATGATCACGGACGTTAATAGTCACCTAAATGAAAGCTAGACAGTCAGGGAGCGTTGAAAATTCAAAAAAACGATGGATAAGGGAAATGTTTTTGCAAATTTTTGACAGCGAGAACGTATAACCAATTTTCAGAGTGGCCCTTCAGACCTCGTTGAAGATCGAATGCAGCCCCCCGGGGCAAAGTGAGTTTGACAGCCCTTATATAGACCATACATAAAAGAGGTTAAGGCACTGCATCGCAGTGCTAACTGTGCCACTAGAGATCCTGGTTCAAATCCAGGCTCTGTCGCAGCCGGCCGCGACCGGGAGACCAATGGGGCGGCGCACAATTGGCCCTGCGTCGTCCAGGGTAGGGGAGGGAATGGCCGGCAGCTTTCACCTGGTCAGTCTTTCATGGAAAGAGCAGGTGTCCTTAATATTTTGTACACTCAGTGTAGACTATGCTTAAAATATATACTTTTATCTAGACAGAAATCATTGAAATAATGTTGCCTGTCATTTTGAAGGAAACAAGTTCGATTCGGCTTGTTACTAACTTACTGAATCAATTCCAATTTCACATTTTTACCTTAATGAGTACCAAACAACTATATCTAGCTATCTATGCACTGTGGTAGAGTACATTTACATTACATTTACGTCATTTAGCAGACGCTCTTATCCAGAGCGACTTACAAATTGGTGCATTCACCTTATAATCTTATAACCACTTTACAATTTATTTTCCTTTTTTTGGGGGGGGTGGGTTGGGGTACGGGGGGGGGGTAGAAGGATTACTTTATCCTATCCCAGGTATTCCTTAAAGAGGTGGGGTTTCAAATGTCTCCGGAAGGTGGTGAGTGACTCCGCTGTCCTGGCGTCGTGAGGGAGCTTGTTCCACCATTGGGGTGCCAGAGCAGCGAACAGTTTTGACTGGGCTGAGCGGGAACTGTGCTTCCGCAGAGGAAGGGGAGCCAGCAGGCCAGAGGTGGATGAACGCAATGCCCTCGTTTGGGTGTAGGGACTGATCAGAGCCTGAAGGTACGGAGGTGCCGTTCCCCTCACAGCTCCGTACCCAGTTACCATTTTGTAGGCAATTACTTTTAATTGGTCTGACCTTTTACATTAAGAATTGGAGTAGTGCCAATTGGAGCAGAGCCAAAGTTTTCCTGGATGAGTCCCAAATGGCACCCTATTCCTTACATAGTGCACTACTTCAGACCTAATAAACATATAAATATAAGGTAGCTTAGTGGTTAAGAGCGTTGTGCCAGTAACCGAAAGGTTGCTGGTTCTAATCCCCGAGCCGACTAGGTGAAAAATCTGTCGATGTGCCCTTGAGCAAGGCACTTAACCCTAATTGCTCCTGTAAGTCGCTCTGGATAAGAGCGTCTGCTAAATGACTCAAATGTAAATGTATATAGGGAATAGGATGCAGTTTCCCAGCATTGTTCTAAATGGTAGTCAACCAGATATGGTTAAAATTATGTGCAATCGCCGTGCACTCACACACAAACATGTGTACTGTATATCCATCACAACAACATTCAACATGAGGTCTTTTTAAGAAAGTACAGTATATCATGACCAAGCCCTGGAGCCCTGGAGAAAATGGAGCCTTGGAGCCTATTTAAACAGGCCTATTTACATAATGAATATGAATTTGGAGGGCAGAAATGATTAAATATTAAAGCCTTAGATCTATCACTAAAGGCTTCAGTGAAACAAAAACTACTATATTTAAATTCAAACTGGTTCTCTAGCAGATTATTAAGAATGTCTCACCCCATGTTCAATGGCCTTTTTCCCTTTATTCAGATTACAACCTCTCAAAAATAAATCTCAAAAATATCACTATTTTTCAAAACAAGACATAGAAAGCTGGTTGCAATTTCAGTTTAATCCACCAGAAAAGACAGAACAAATATTACAACAAATATTATGGTTAAACTCAAATATATATTTTTAGAGTAAAAAAACAAAAACCGTATAATCTTTGTAAATTACATCATAAATAGGACTGGTGGGGTTGTCACACAGAAATACACTACTGCCAAGGCACACCTGCATTCCAGGTGATTACCTCATAAAGCTGGTTGAGAGAATGCCAAGAGTGTGCAAAGCTGTCATCAAGGCAAAGGGTGGCTACTTTGAAGAATCTCAAATATAAAATATATTTTGATTTGATTAACACGTTTTTGGTTACTACATGATTCCATGTGTCATTTCATAGTTTATGAACTGATAAAATAGTTGGGAAGAGACCTTCGATGTGTTGATTCCATGGCACATGGTTTATGAACTGATACACAAAACAACATTATTGCAACCAATTGAATAATTGTATATATATACATACAGTGAGGGAAAAAAGTATTTGAGCCCCTGCTGATTTTGTACGTTTGCCCACTGACAAAGACATGATCAGTCTATAATTTTAATGGTAGGTTTATTTGAACAGTGAGAGACAGAATAACAACAAAACAATCCAGAAAAACGCATGTAACTTGGGGTCATAGGCAGCATTCCTCCTCGTCCAAACACGGCGAGTTGAGTTGATGCCAAAGAGCTCGATTTTGGTCTCATCTGACCACAACACTTTCACCCAGTTCTCCTCTGAATCATTCAGATGTTCATTGGCAAACTTCAGACGGGCCTGTATATGTGCTTTCTTGAGCAGGGGGACCTTGCGTGCGCTGCAGGATTTCAGTCCTTCACGGCGTAGTGTGTTACCAATTGTTTTCTTGGTGACTATGGTCCCAGCTGCCTTGAGATCATTGACAAGATCCTCCCGTGTAGTTCTGGGCTGATTCCTCACCGTTCTCATGATCATTGCAACTCCACGAGGTGAGATCTTGCATGGAGCCCCAGGCCGAGGGAGATTGACAGTTATTTTGTGTTTCTTCCATTTGCGAATAATCGCACCAACTGTTGTCACCTTCTCACCAAGCTGCTTGGCGATGGTCTTGTAGCCCATTCCAGCCTTGTGTAGGTCTACAATCTTGTCCCTGACATCCTTGGAGAGCTCTTTGGTCTTGGCCATGGTGGAGAGTTTGGAATCTGATTGATTGATTGCTTCTGTGGACAGGTGTCTTTTATACAGGTAACAAACTGAGATTAGGAGCACTCCCTCAGCTCGTTACCTGTATAAAAGACACCTGGGAGCCAGAAATCTTTCTGATTGAGAGGGGGTCAAATACTTATTTCCCTCATTAAAATGCAAATCAATGTATAACATTTTTGACATGTGTTTTTCTGGATTTTTGTTGTTGTTATTCTGTCTCTCACTGTTCAAATAAACCTACCATTAAAATTATAGACTGATCATGTCTGTCAGTGGGCAAACGGACAAAATCAGCAGGGGATCAAATACTTTTCTCCCCTCACTGTATATATGTATATATGGATACAACCATCCCAGCTCTGAAGATTTTGCTATGAAGAGACCGAATAATTTAAATCACTTGTTTTGGTACTGCCCATATGTATACTGAACTAAAATATACTGAACAAAAATATACTGAACTAAAATATACTGAACAAAAATAAAACGCAACATGCAACAATTTCATTGATTTTACTGAGTTAGAGTTCATATGAGGAAATCAGTCAAGTGAAATACATTCATTCGGCCCTAATCTATGGATTTCATGACTGGGAATACAGATATGCATCTGTTGGTCACAGATACCTAAATAAATAAAAAAATGGGCCTCAGGATCTCGTCACTGTATTTTTGTGCATTCAAATTGCCATAGATAAAATGCAATTGTGTTCGTTATCCGTAGCTTATGCCTGCCCATACCATAACCCCACCGCCACCATGGGGCACTTTGTTCACAACATTGACATCAGCAAACCGCTCTCCCACACAACACCATACACGTGGGTCTGCGGTTGTGAGGCCGGTTGGACGTATGACAAATTATGGTAGAGAAATGAACATTCAATTCTCTGGCAACAGCTCTGGTGGACATTCCTGCAGTCAGCATGTCAATTGCACGCTCCCTCAAAACTTGAGACATCTGTGGCATTGTGTTGTGTGACAAAACTGCACATTTTAGTGTGGCCTTTTATTGTCCCCAGCACAAGGTGCACCTGTGTTATGATGTTGTTTAATCAGCTTCTTGATATGCCACACCTGTCAGGTGGATGGATTATCTTGGCGAAGGAGAAATGCTCACTAACAGGGATGTAAACAAATTTGTGCACAAAATTTGATAGAAATAAGCTTTTTGTGTGTATGGAACATTTCAGCTCATAAAACATGGGACCAACACTTTACATGTGTTTATATTTTTGTTCAGTGTACAAAAAAATATATGGGGGATTGGAAATGATGCAGATAATCAATGGCATTGATAGAAGCCACAATCTATCTGCAATATTAAAGCTGATCTACCCCCAAATAAAAAAAAAACTAAAAAAACATTGTCTGAATGTCCTTTGGGTGGTGGACCATTCTTGATACACACGGGAAACTGTTGAGTGTGAAAAACCCAGCAGCGTTGCAGTATTTGACACAGACTGGTGCGCCTGGCACCTACTACCATACCCCATTCAAACGCACTTATATATTTTGTCTTGCCCATTCACCCTCTGAATGGCACACATACATAATCCTTCTTTAACCTGTCTCCTCCCCTTCATCTACACTGAATGAAGTGGATTTAACAGGTGACATCAATAAGGGATCATAGCTTTCACCTGGATTCACCTGGTCAGTCTGTCATGGAAAGAGCAGGTGTTCTTAATGTTTTGTATCGTTCTTTTTTGTAAAGGGGGGGTGGTAATTTTTTTTTATATACTCTTCGGTTTCCAAATGTTTTTTTAACTGCACTGTTTTGTCTTTCACTTGTCTTGTTTATGTTAATAAATACTCCAAACTAGTCCAAGATCTTCATGGTGTCACCATCCCAGTCTCCTGTGCTTCTAATCCTACATATTCTGAAATCAGTCAGCTAAACACTACTGGCATAAAATTATAATCTGGACCCCCCCCCCCCCCCCCCAAGCCAGGTCAATAGCTTTTTATTTGATTTGATTCCTTCCCTTTAAAAATCAGGGACTGACTTAAGACCTGGGAAACCAGGTGGGTACAATTATTTCTCATCAGGTGGAACAGGAAAAACATCAGTAGTCCGGATCTCGTAGGCGTAGGGTAAAGATTTAAATACCCCTGTACTACACTGTATCACGCTGCCTTCACTGTGAACGATACCGCCATCAGGGAGCTAGTGGACAGGCCACTCAATGCCAGTGTTGGTTAGAACCTCAATATTGCCAAAGTGTAGAGGAGAAAGAATCACATTAGTAATAGCCAAATAGAAAAGCCAACTCCTGTATGTTAAAAGTATATGTTGTTATTTAATAACGCAAGAGCTGTACAGTACAAGTCAGAATGACATCATCACAAGGGGACAGAGACTGGGCAGCAGTAGCTACTTTATGGCTGTGTCCAAAAAATTACACCTTATTCTGTATTTAGTGCACTATTTTTTGACCAGGGCCCATAGGGTGCCATTTGGGAGGCAGAATGTATCTGAAGACACCAATGACTGGTGAAAGGGGAAGGTCAGAGAGGAAACGCATCTCAATGATCGACGGCCGCCATTTAATTTTCCAGACGATTATACATGATTGACAGTTCTTTCTCCGGACGATTCTACATGTTGAATCGTCACCTTTGTCAACGCCCAGCAGGTGATCTAGTATGCATGGCTGAAGGTACGGTTGGTTTGGTCTGTCTGCGCTATGAGAAGAGATTGTAAGTCGCTCTGGATAAGAGCGTCTGCTAAATGACTAAAAAATGTTTAAAAAAAAAAATTGGGCATGGAATTGTTAAATCAGCCAGAAACTGGATTTGTCAGATATGTTCTCCATCCAGATATTCTGAATGGGAGTGTTCAGTTTTACAATACGAAGTCACATTTTATCAACAGCTCTCGTTGATTGAGATAAGACAAAGGTAAACGTTAATAGAATGTTAGGCTAAGGCTAAATGCTAGGCTAAATGCTAGGCTAAGGCTAAAGCCACATGCTAGGCAAAATGCTAAGGCTAAATGCTAAGGCTAAGGCTAAGTGTAAAACATAAAACCACAACAAAATAATAAGTATACAAAACACAAATTCCGAACCCCAAAGAGCACTCTATTCCCTATTTAGTGCACTACTTTTGACGAGGGGCCCATAGGGCTCTGGTAAAAAGTAGTGCACTATATAAGGAATAGGGTGCATTTGGAACGCACACAAACGAAAGCAGTAAATATGCAGAGGAGAAAATACTTGGTGGATTAAGTTACCCCCCCCCTCCCCATCAAAATCCATCAGTTTAAACTAGAGATATCCGTTTTCTTCCATTGAACCACAATCCACCACATCTGCCGATGTTGCACTTCCACATCTGCGGTGAAAGGTGATAGCTGGAGCGGTGTTTGTCAGACCATGAGACATCCTGAAAATCAAGTCTTCTCGCGAAAAACGTCTGTAGCGTCCGAACGGTTTGGCCTGCAAACTATTATGATAAAAGATGACTCTCACGATGGTGTTCTCGGTTTTGCTCTACGACCCCCACAAGCATCGAACCCGGTACCAGTTGCGAAAAATGCATGGAAGTATATATGGAGATAGTTTAGTGCCGAAAATAAGGGGTCAAATACATAAACAAATAATACAAAAACAAAAAAATCTTTCTTATATCTCTCAGATATAGAACAGACACTTCAGAACAAACTTCCTTTAGATCGTTTTATTACTATCTGTTATTCAATGCTTTTGTATGGGGCTAATGGAAGTAAGGCCAAATTCACCGTTTCATCAAATCATTTAAAATATATATTTTTTTATACTTCAAGGGGTCTTAAAATTCAAAATCAAATAGCTAAAATGTCCTTGGTATGACCTTCTGAAAACAATTTCATATGTCAGCTTAGTAGAACCCCACATCGCCCCCCCGTCTTAGACAGGGGCTGAGGCTGTAGAAGGTTAAATTACCTTAAAGAATAAATATTAGTTAGAAATACAGGCTAACTACATACGTTAACCTAAGTCATTATATAATATTCAATATTCCATGTCCAGGCACATCTTTTGGTGATTCTGTCTGCGTCTCAAATGGCACCCTATTTCCTAGATAGTGCACATGTGACTGACTGACCTACACAATAATATTGAGTCGTTAATTATTAATGATCCAAGGTGATTTGTAGATCAGTCAGTCTCGACTCGCCTTTAAAGGTCGGCTGCAATGTGGAACGCACCCATTGCGAAACGAGACACCAGACAGAGCATTTTGGGTATTCATGACGGCTGCCCTCAGGAGGGTGACTCAGCTTCATCCTGGTCACTGATGGCAGATACTGCCAATAACGATACAAACCCCAGAGACTGAAAAGGCTGCCATTCAGTCAGTTCCTAAAAACCACTATGAACGGATCAATAAAGTTATTTGAATGGACGAGGAAAACAACAAATGGCTCACAGAGAGCGAATCGGTCCACTGGCTCATACTGAGAGTTGATTGGCCCGCTGGCTCACACTGAAAGCTGATTGGCCATGATGCACAGCATGTCATCATCAGGGGGTTGGATCTGGGCTGGATGGATCGTCCTCTATGTAGGTTCAGGACGAGTTAGGGACAAGGGGGGACGAGTTAGGGACTAGGGGGGACGAGTTAGGGACTAGGGGGGACGAGTTAGGGACTAGGGGGGACGAGTTAGGGACTAGGGGGGACGAGTTAGGGACTAGGGGGGACGAGTTAGGGACTAGGGGGGACGAGTTAGGGACTAGGGGGGACGAGTTAGGGACTAGGGGGGACGAGTTAGGGACTAGGGGGGACGAGTTAGGGACTAGGGGGGACGAGTTAGGGACTAGGGTGTGACCCCCTCTTGGTCCATACTAACGCCCAGAGCCTCTATATCATTACTGATATCAGAGATCATGCGGTCCCACTCGTCTCCTTCGGAGGGCGCCAACCCTTCGTCAGACCCGCCTCCGTCCCCTCCCGCCGCCCCGTTCCCATTGGTGGTTGAGTCGGAGGCGGAGCTGGCGGTGCGGCGGTAGCGTCCGAAGCTGTCGGTGATGATGCCACGGCCGTCCTTAACGCCGATGGTCTCCAGGAAGTTCTCAAAGTGTTGGCTGTCCTTCTCTGGGATGAACGGCCTCAGACCTGGATGGACATGGGATCGGACGGGGAAAAAGGACAATGCACAGACAGTCTGAATCACAGAGCCAGGGCTCTACGCTGACCTATTTTTAAAGTTGAAAAATGTAGGCGCACACAACGAAATTTAGGAGCACAATGAAAAATATGAAGTTATAAAGCTAGAATCCTTAATTTTTCTAGGCTCACTGGTGCGCCCAAATAAATATTCCAAGTCACACACCAAATATTTAGGCGCATGTGCGAGTAAAATGGTCGCCCTGTAGAACCCTGACAGCATATGCTTGTGTGAACTGAAATAGCGGAGACTCATTTCACAGTCAAGCTGAAACAGCAGGGTCCTGATCAATAAGGCACAACAAAGCAAAAATAGGGATTGGGAAACACAAAATAAGCATTCTCATTGGTCAAGCTCAGGTAAAAACCTCCCGTTCGTTTTCACTCCATTTCCTGCTGCTCGGCTTGACCTCTAAACACAGCCCCATGTTTGACCTTTCACCCTGTGACCCCAGACAGGAAGTAGTTCTCACCCAGTAGGAGGAACTTCCTGCTGTCCCCGTAGAGCTGACGGAGGTTGATACAGAACTCATGGACGGACGCTCCGTTACGGTATTCGTGAAGAAGAGTAGCAAACTGCTGGATCTCCTGAGACGACAACTTGGTACGCAGCTAATAGAGGAGGAGAGAGAGACAGAGCGAGAGACACAGAGACACAGAGAGAGACACAGAGAGAGACACAGAGAGAGAGAGAGAGAGAGAGAGAGAGAGAGAGAGAGAGAGAGAGAGAGAGAGAGAGAGAGAGAGAGAGAGACACAGAGAGAAATGAGTGAAAACATGGAGGTGAAATGTCACAACCTGTAGGATATAGCAGTAAAGCTCTGATAGAAGAGAATGTAGTTGAGCATTGTGATTGTAAATGTTTTTAATGCATCGTGTTCTTGCGTAATGTGTACACACTGGCTACTTCCTGCTGACCTCTTTGACAGGTCCCCCTCCAAAAAGAGGTTTCTAACCTCAAGGGTCTTCTCCTGGTTAAATAAAATGAGACGGTGCTCTATAAAATATGTTGCATGCTCTTTTAAGCCAAAGCCCCAACCTCATAGTTACATGCATGCACCCACCCTACCGTGGTCATGTAGTCTTGTAGCAGCTCTGTGGCGGTGGTGCTCAGCTCTCCTTCGCTGGCCGTCTTGGTCTGAGGGGAGGCTGGGGTGGAGGAAGGGGACGGAGAGTCACCCCCTGCCTCCAGCGAACCCTGGAAAGAACTATAGGACAAACAGAACCACATCAATAGAACCCTACAGAACCTCAGAAAGCTGTCATGGTCAAAACATATGGATGCTAAAATGGGAAGAGGTCTGTCCATGATGGGGCATTGCTCTGCCTTCTTGTTGTCCCAGTCGACCAGACAGGTCCTACAGGCCCTAGTTTTGTCCCACCTGGACAACTGCCCAGATGTGTGGTCATGTGCAGCAAAGAGGAACATAGGTAAATAGCAGTTGGTCCTGAACAAAGCAGCACGTATCGCACCTACAGTGCATTCGGTAAGTATTCAGACCCCTTGACTTTTCCCACATTTTGTTACGTTACAGCCTTATTCTAAAATTGATTAAATAGTTTTTTCCCCCCATCATCAATCTACACACAATAACCCATAATGACAAAGCAAAACAAGGTTTTTAGAAATGTTTGCAAATGTATTAAAAATAAAAAACAGGTGTGCCAAGCTTGCAGCGTCATACCCAAGAAGACTCGAGGCTGTAATCGCTGCCAAAGGTGCTTCAACAAAGTACTGAGTAAAGGGTCTGAATACTTATGTAAAATGTGATGTTATTTTTTTTGTGAGAAACAATTCTGAAAACATGTTTCTGTTTTGTCATTATGGGGTATTGTGTGTAGATTGATGATGGGGGGAAAAAACAATTGAATCAAGTTTAGAATAAGGCTGTAACGTAACAAAATGTGGAAAAAGTAAAGGGGTCTGAATACTTTCCGAATGCACTGTAAATGCATAACACAGACATAATTCCAGCTACTTACAAGGTGCTGGCCTCTGCTTCGAAGGCTTCCTTAAGGTCCACCTTACTTGAAGAGTCGTCTTCACAATTAGAAAACATAAATGGATTCATATTAATAATAAATAAATTAACATTTTTTGTTCAACATATTCAACTGCTTTTATTTCTTGTATTTATTGCTGCTCTTAGTATGAAAAAGTGAAAACATTTTGAGCTGGGCAGAGCCTCATCACTGTAGAGAGCACAGGAGGCTGGTGCCACCTTAATTGGGGAGGACGGGCTCGTGGTAACGACTGGAGCGGAATCAGTGGAATGGTATCAAATACATCAAACACATGGTTTCCAGGTCTTTGATGCCATTCCATTTGCTCCGTTCCAGCCATTATTATGAGCCGTTCCCCACTCAGCAGCCTCCACTGGCAGAGAGAGGTGTCAGTGTCTGTGTGGGATTGATAATTGATTGATTGGTTAACTGATTGATTATTGATTGATTGGTTAACTGATTGATTGATAATTGATTGATTGGTTAACTGATTGATTGATAATTGATTGATTGGTTAACTGATTGATTGATAATTGATTGATTGGTTAACTGATTGATTGATAATTGATTGATTGGTTAACTGATTGATTGATAATTGATTGATTGGTTAACTGATTGATTGATAATTGATTGATTGGTTAACTGATTGACGTCCTCACCACTGTAGAGAGAGAGGTGCCTGGTGGGGGTGGTGGCTCCGTCAAAGATGGCCCTGTCCAGGAAGTCTATAGTGGACTCAGTGTAAACGATCTGGAACACCTGGGAGAGCAGGAGACACAACTCCTCTGCTGCCGCCTGCAGACCACAGGAAACAGAGGAAGAAGTTCAAATAACATATTCCATTTGTTTTGCGTTAGTCATGAACATTCGCTGATGTTAGCTAACAGTCTGACAAGGTAGTGAGTGTTGTCTACAGTCAGTAAGTGTTAGTTACCTTGTTGTCTACAGCCAGTAGGGAGTGTTAGTTACCTTGTTGTCTACAGCCAGTAGGAGTGTTAGTTACCTTGTTGTCTACAGTCAGTAGGGAGTGTTAGTTACCTTGTTGTCTACAGCCAGTAGGAGTGTTAGTTACCTTGTTGTCTACAGCCAGTAGGAGTGTTAGTTACCTTGTTGTCTACAGCCAGTAGGGAGTGTTAGTTACCTTGTTGTCTACAGCCAGTAGGGAGTGTTAGTTACCTTGTTGTCTACAGCCAGTAGGAGTGTTAGTTACCTTGTTGTCTACAGCCAGTAGGGAGTGTTAGTTACCTTGTTGTCTACAGCCAGTAGGAGTGTTAGTTACCTTGTTGTCTACAGCCAGTAGGAGTGTTAGTTACCTTGTTGTCTACAGCCAGTAGGGAGTGTTAGTTACCTTGTTGTCTACAGTCAGTAGGGAGTGTTAGTTACCTTGTTGTCTACAGTCAGTAGGGAGTGTTAGTTACCTTGTTGTCTACAGTCAGTAGGGAGTGTTAGTTACCTTGTTGTCTACAGTCAGTAGGGAGTGTTAGTTACCTTGTTGTCTACAGTCAGTAGGGAGTGTTAGTTACCTTGTTGTCTACAGCCAGTAAGTGTTAGTTACCTTGTTGTCTACAGCCAGTAGGAGTGTTAGTTACCTTGTTGTCTACAGCCAGTAAGTGTTAGTTACCTTGTTGTCTACAGCCAGTAGGAGTTTTAGTTACCTTGTTGTCTACAGCCAGTAGGAGTGTTAGTTACCTTGTTGTCTACAGTCAGTAGGGAGTGTTAGTTACCTTGTTGTCTACAGTTAGTAGGGAGTGTTAGTTACCTTGTTGTCTACAGCCAGTAGGAGTGTTAGTTACCTTGTTGTCTACAGTCAGTAGGAGTGTTAGTTACCTTGTTGTCTACAGTCAGTAGGAGTGTTAGTTACCTTGTTGTCTACAGCCAGTAGGGAGTGTTAGTTACCTTGTTGTCTACAGTCAGTAGGAGTGTTAGTTACCTTGTTGTCTACAGTCAGTAGGAGTGTTAGTTACCTTGTTGTCTACAGCCAGTAGGGAGTGTTAGTTACCTTGTTGTCTACAGCCAGTAGGAGTGTTAGTTACCTTGTTGTCTACAGCCAGTAGGAGTGTTAGTTACCTTGTTGTCTACAGCCAGTAGGGAGTGTTAGTTACCTTGTTGTCTACAGCCAGTAGGGAGTGTTAGTTACCTTGTTGTCTACAGTCAGTAGGAGTGTTAGTTACCTTGTTGTCTACAGCCAGTAGGGAGTCTTAGTTACCTTGTTGTCTACAGTCAGTAGGAGTGTTAGTTACCTTGTTGTCTACAGCCAGTAGGGAGTGTTAGTTACCTTGTTGTCTACAGTCAGTAGGGAGTGTTAGTTACCTTGTTGTCTACAGCCAGTAAGTGTTAGTTACCTTGTTGTCTACAGCCAGTAGGAGTGTTAGTTACCTTGTTGTCCACAGCCAGTAGGGAGTGTTGTCTACAGCCAGTAGGAGTGTTAGTTACCTTGTTGTCTACAGCCAGTAAGTGTTAGTTACCTTGTTATCCACAGCCAGTAGGAGTGTTAGTTACCTTGTTGTCTACAGCCAGTAAGTGTTAGTTACCTTGTTATCCACAGCCAGTAGGAGTGTTAGTTACCTTGTTGTCCACAGCCAGTAGGAGTGTTAGTTACCTTGTTGTCTACAGTCAGTAGGGAGTGTTAGTTACCTTGTTGTCCACAGCCAGTAGGAGTGTTAGTTACCTTGTTATCCACAGCCAGTAGGAGTGTTAGTTACCTTGTTGTCCACAGCCAGTAGGAGTGTTAGTTACCTTGTTATCCACAGCCAGTAGGAGTGTTAGTTACCTTGTTGTCTACAGCCAGTAAGTGTTAGTTACCTTGTTGTCTACAGCCAGTAGGAGTGTTAGTTACCTTGTTGTCTACAGCCAGTAGGGAGTGTTAGTTACCTTGTTGTCTACAGCCAGTAGGGAGTGTTAGTTACCTTGTTGTCTACAGCCAGTAGGAGTGTTAGTTACCTTGTTGTCTACAGTCAGTAGGGAGTGTTAGTTACCTTGTTGTCTACAGCCAGTAGGGAGTGTTAGTTACCTTGTTGTCTACAGCCAGTAGGAGTGTTAGTTACCTTGTTGTCTACAGCCAGTAGGGAGTGTTAGTTACCTTGTTGTCTACAGCCAGTAGGAGTGTTAGTTACCTTGTTGTCTACAGTCAGTAGGAGTGTTAGTTACCTTGTTGTCTACAGTCAGTAGGAGTGTTAGTTACCTTGTTGTCTACAGCCAGTAGGGAGTGTTAGTTACCTTGTTGTCTACAGCCAGTAGGGAGTGTTAGTTACCTTGTTGTCTACAGTCAGTAGGAGTGTTAGTTACCTTGTTGTCTACAGCCAGTAGGGAGTGTTAGTTACCTTGTTGTCTACAGCCAGTAGGGAGTGTTAGTTACCTTGTTGTCTACAGCCAGTAGGAGTGTTAGTTACCTTGTTGTCTACAGCCAGTAAGTGTTAGTTACCTTGTTGTCTACAGTCAGTAGGGAGTGTTAGTTACCTTGTTGTCTACAGCCAGTAGGAGTGTTAGTTACCTTGTTGTCTACAGCCAGTAAGTGTTAGTTACCTTGTTGTCTACAGTCAGTAGGGAGTGTTAGTTACCTTGTTGTCTACAGCCAGTAGGAGTGTTAGTTACCTTGTTGTCTACAGCCAGTAGGAGTGTTAGTTACCTTGTTGTCTACAGCCAGTAGGAGTGTTAGTTACCTTGTTGTCTACAGCCAGTAGGGAGTGTTAGTTACCTTGTTGTCTACAGCCAGTAGGAGTGTTAGTTACCTTGTTGTCTACAGTCAGTAGGGAGTGTTAGTTACCTTGTTGTCTACAGCCAGTAGGGAGTGTTAGTTACCTTGTTGTCTACAGCCAGTAGGAGTGTTAGTTACCTTGTTGTCTACAGCCAGTAGGGAGTGTTAGTTACCTTGTTGTCTACAGTCAGTAGGGAGTGTTAGTTACCTTGTTGTCTACAGCCAGTAGGGAGTGTTAGTTACCTTGTTGTCTACAGCCAGTAGGAGTGTTAGTTACCTTGTTGTCTACAGTCAGTAGGGAGTGTTAGTTACCTTGTTGTCTACAGCCAGTAGGGAGTGTTAGTTACCTTGTTGTCTACAGTCAGTAGGAGTGTTAGTTACCTTGTTGTCTACAGTCAGTAGGAGTGTTAGTTACCTTGTTGTCTACAGCCAGTAGGAGTGTTAGTTACCTTGTTGTCTACAGCCAGTAGGAGTGTTAGTTACCTTGTTGTCTACAGCCAGTAGGGAGTGTTAGTTACCTTGTTGTCTACAGCCAGTAGGGAGTGTTAGTTACCTTGTTGTCTACAGTCAGTAGGGAGTGTTAGTTACCTTGTTGTCTACAGCCAGTAGGAGTGTTAGTTACCTTGTTGTCTACAGTCAGTAAGTGTTAGTTACCTTGTTGTCTACAGCCAGTAGGGAGTGTTAGTTACCTTGTTGTCTACAGCCAGTAGGAGTGTTAGTTACCTTGTTGTCTACAGCCAGTAGGAGTGTTAGTTACCTTGTTGTCTACAGCCAGTAGGGAGTGTTAGTTACCTTGTTGTCTACAGCCAGTAGGGAGTGTTAGTTACCTTGTTGTCTACAGCCAGTAGGAGTGTTAGTTACCTTGTTGTCTACAGCCAGTAAGTGTTAGTTACCTTGTTGTCTACAGCCAGTAGGGAGTGTTAGTTACCTTGTTGTCTACAGCCAGTAGGAGTGTTAGTTACCTTGTTGTCTACAGCCAGTAGGGAGTGTTAGTTACCTTGTTGTCTACAGCCAGTAGGGAGTGTTAGTTACCTTGTTATCCACAGTCAGTAGGGAGTGTTAGTTACCTTGTTGTCTACAGCCAGTAGGAGTGTTAGTTACCTTGTTGTCTACAGCCAGTAGGGAGTGTTAGTTACCTTGTTGTCTACAGCCAGTAGGGAGTGTTAGTTACCTTGTTGTCTACAGCCAGTAGGAGTGTTAGTTACCTTGTTGTCTACAGTCAGTAGGAGTGTTAGTTACCTTGTTGTCTACAGCCAGTAGGAGTGTTAGTTACCTTGTTGTCTACAGCCAGTAGGAGTGTTAGTTACCTTGTTGTCTACAGCCAGTAGGGAGTGTTAGTTACCTTGTTGTCTACAGCCAGTAGGAGTGTTAGTTACCTTGTTGTCTACAGCCAGTAGGAGTGTTAGTTACCTTGTTATCCACAGCCAGTAAGTGTTAGTTACCTTGTTGTCTACAGTCAGTAGGAGTGTTAGTTACCTTGTTGTCTACAGCCAGTAGGAGTGTTAGTTACCTTGTTGTCTACAGCCAGTAGGGAGTGTTAGTTACCTTGTTGTCTACAGTCAGTAGGGAGTGTTAGTTACCTTGTTGTCCACAGCCAGTACTAGCAGACAGCAGACCTCTACCAGTACAGGTCCACTCTCAGACAGGTCAGGACAGGTACTGGGGCACGGGGACACACCTGCCTCCTGGGCTGGAGAACAACACAGAGAGAGAGAGAGAGAGCACACCATCAACATTACACTCATAATAATTTGGGACGTGCATATTTCCCTTTCAAGATGACTCGAATCGTATCTAGATACACGGGTTCTGATACGATACAGGAACCATTCGTTTTTAGCTTGAAACGATTCGGTTTGATTAGAGGAACGAATTGATGCGATTTGGTTCGATACGATTCGATGCACTAACATTTGTTGCATAAAAACATTACATTTTCCATTCTACATTAAAACTACTGCTGACCTGGGCCTCTCTGAGCTGGATCGGTCTGCTATATTTCCTCATGTATGTTTTCATGGAAAACAAGGACATTTCTAAGTGACCCCAAACTGTTGAACGGTAGTGTAGGTGGTTAGGTACCTGTCTTGAGCACCACCAGGTGTAGTGAGGTATTTACCTGTCTTGAGCACCACCAGGTGTAGTGAGGTATTTACCCGTCTTGAGCACCACCAGGTCTAGTGAGGTATTTACCCTGAGTGGCGCAGTGGTCTAAGGCACTGCATCGCAGTGCAAACTGTGCCACTAGAGATCCTGATTCGAATCCAGACTCTGTCGCAGCCGGCCGCGACCGGGAGACTCATGGGCGGCGCACAATTGGCCCAGCGTCGTCCAGGGTAGGGGAGGGAATGGCCGGCAGGGATGTAGCTCAGTTGATAGAGCATGGTGTTTGCAACGCCAGGGTTGTGGGTTTGATTCCCACGGGGGGCCAGTATAAAAAAAAAAAATGTATTCACTAACTGTAAGTCGCTCTGGATAAGAGCGTCTGCTAAATGACTAAAATGTAAATGTAAAATGTAGTGAGGTATTTACCCGCTTGAGCACCACCAGGTGTAGTGAGGTATTTACCCGTCTTGAGCACCACCAGGTGTAGTGAGGTATTTACCCGTCTTGAGCACCACCAGGTGTAGTGAGGTATTTACCCGTCTTGAGCACCACCAGGTGTAGTGAGGTATTTACCCGTCTTGAGCACCACCAGGTGTAGTGAGGTATTTACCCGTCTTGAGCACCACCAGGTGTAGTGAGGTATTTACCCGTCTTGAGCACCACCAGGTGTAGTGAGGTATTTACCCGTCTTGAGCACCACCAGGTGTAGTGAGGTATTTACCCGTCTTGAGCACCACCAGGTGTAGTGAGGTATTTACCCGTCTTGAGCACCACCAGGTGTAGTGAGGTATTTACCCGTCTTGAGCACCACCAGGTGTAGTGAGGTATTTACCCGTCTTGAGCACCACCAGGTGTAGTGAGGTATTTACCCGTCTTGAGCACCACCAGGTGCGGTGAGGTATTTACCCGTCTTGAGCACCACCAGGTGCGGTGAGGTATTTACCTGTCTTGAGCACCACCAGGTGCGGTGAGGTATTTACCCGTCTTGAGCACCACCAGGTGCAGTGAGGTATTTACCTGTCTTGAGCACCACCAGGTGTAGTGAGGTATTTACCTGTCTTGAGCACCACCAGGTGTAGTGAGGTATTTACCTGTCTTGAGCACCACCAGGTGTAGTGAGGTATTTACCTGTCTTGAGCACCACCAGGTGTAGTGAGGTATTTACCTGTCTTGAGCACCACCAGGTGTAGTGAGGTATTTACCTGTCTTGAGCACCACCAGGTGTAGTGAGGTATTTACCTGTCTTGAGCACCACCAGGTGTAGTGAGGTATTTACCCGTCTTGAGCACCACCAGGTGTAGTGAGGTATTTACCTGTCTTGAGCACCACCAGGTGTAGTGAGTCGTCTCGTATGTAAGACACGGCAGCGATATCGTGGATGGGAACACGCAGGATGATATCCTCTCCGTCCCGCCACACCAGCTTCACGTTATAGGCCGACAGACTGACCACTGCATCCTGCTCCGAAGTCAGCTGACCCGCCAACTGGTGGGACTTCTAGGTAACCAGAAAAATTACGTGACAGTTTCACCCATGTTGTTCCCATGGCAACACAATACATCCCATGACTCGTGACCATGACGTTTATAATAATTCTAAGTCTAAAATGTAGTATTTTCTTTGTAAAGTCATGGCAAAGCAAAATATCAGAGGCTTTATTAAAAATGACAAAAAATAAAAGATGACACTTTTTTATTTTACCTCTGAGTAAAATCTTGACTTTTAAAATTCTTTAGTGCACTATACAGGGAGCCATTTGAGATGCGGCGAAACAGCTTACCCTGGCATTGTCGATGAGCTGTAAGACCTCCGTTCGACTGGAGGGGTTCAGGTATCCCGGTACTGACGTCAGCTGGCCCAAGTACTACAGAACACACAGGTTACATTGGAAACAGGTTAAACAGAGACAAACCTGGGACGCGTAGCTGTCACCAACACTAGTCAGTCAAGGGCCTTGACCTCTGACCTCTCACCTTGACTTCCTTCTCTACGTAGTCATTGAGCAGGATGTCAGGGTCGATGCGGTGGTCGGGGAGGGAGAAGGTGTGGAGGGCACGGCGTTCTGTAGCCTTCTCCTGAGCCTTCTTATCCCGACCCTTCTCTCCCTTCAGAAACACACGCTTGAAGGGAGACACGATACCCGGCTGCAGGGGGGGGGAGGTATCGTATTAATTCATTCACAGCAACAAAGTATCCATTACATATTAATAACATAAAGTCGACCTATAAGCTAAACCAACAAATCCGCATAGGCTAAGCCTACAAAACCTATGTTACCCAATACAGCATGTTCCGAAAATATTAACCATTAGCATTTAACAGCTAAAAATAAACACAAATCCAAAACACGACATTAGCCATGTGGTTTTATATGACGCTGTGAACGTTACATAGATGAATAAATGATGACGTCATCAACATTTACTGTAAAAAGCTGCTGTTGTATACACACACACACACACACACACACACACAGTTGGCCAGTCCATGGTCTTAAGTAACTAACCACACAGACACTGATTCCGTCTAAGAAACAGAAACATCCACACTTTCCTTCCGTTCTCCAAAATGTAAAAAAAAAAGTTCACATTAAACTAAAGTAGAACACACGTTTACGCTCCACTTACAATGTAGACCGAGCAACGTTGTTCCTGTTCAGGCTATCTGCTGAAGAACGCTGCTACAGCACCACTAAATACAGCAGCAAGAGTAGCAGCAAAATGAAGAGCTCCATCAGCGCGTTGACCACGTCACCCATGATGACAGATCACACAACTAATAAACAAAGGAAACAAACTTGACGCAGAGCGTTACCAACACCATCTATTCCTACCTCAGTCTCCATGTAGCCTCACTGAAGGAGGACCTGTCTGTGTCTGCCTGTTGTCTGTTTGAGGCGGTCACTAGGATGGTGTGTGACGGAGATAGTCTAGTCACTGGCTGGTGTGTGACGGAGATAGTCTAGTCACTGGGTGGTGTGTGACGGAGATAGTCTAGTCACTGGCTGGTGTGTGACGGAGATAGTCTAGTCACTGGGTGGTGTGTGACGGAGATAGTCTAGTCACTGGATGGTGTGTGACGGAGATAGTCTAGTCACTGAGTGGTGTCTGACAGGTTATTTTTTTTAACCCCTGCTAAATTCCCAATCTGACCATCTTCCATCATGGCCACCTAATCATCCCCTCCTCTCCCCTGTAACTATTCCCTAGGGTCGTGGCTGTAATGAGAATGTGTTCAAGACAAATTACCTGGTAAAATAAAAAACGATACAAAAAAAAACTGGGCAGTGTCTGGCTGATAGCCTGGTCACTGGGCAGTGTCTGGCTGATAGCCTGGTCACTGGGCAGTGTCTGGCTGATAGCCTGGTCACTGGGCAGTGTCTGGCTGATAGCCTGGTCACTGGGCAGTGTCTGGCTGATAGCCTGGTCACTGGGCAGTGTCTGGCTGATAGCCTGGTCACTGGGCAGTGTCTGGCTGATAGCCTGGTCACTGGGCAGTGTCTGGCTGATAGCCTGGTCACTGGGCAGTGTCTGGCTGATAGCCTGGTCACTGGGCAGTGTCTGGCTGATAGCCTGGTCACTGGGCAGTGTCTGGCTGATAGCCTGGTCACTGGGCAGTGTCTGGCTGATAGCCTGGTCACAGGGCAGTGTCTGGCTGATAGCCTGGTCACAGGGCAGTGTCTGGCTGATAGCCTGGTCACTGGGCAGTGTCTGGCTGATAGCCTGGTCACAGGGCAGTGTCTGGCTGATAGCCTGGTCACAGGGCAGTGTCTGGCTGATAGCCTGGTCACTGGGCAGTGTCTGGCTGATAGCCTGGTCACAGGGCAGTGTCTGGCTGATAGCCTGGTCACAGGGCAGTGTCTGGCTGATAGCCTGGTCACTGGGCAGTATCTGACTGGGCAGTATCTGGCTGATAGCCTGGTCACAGGGCAGTGTCTGGCTGATAGCCTGGTCACAGGGCAGTGTCTGGCTGATAGCCTGGTCACTGGGCAGTATCTGGCTGATAGCCTGGTCACAGGGCAGTGTCTGGCTGATAGCCTGGTCACTGGGCAGTATCTGACTGATAGCCTGGTCACTGGGCAGTGTCTGGCTGATAGCCTGGTCACAGGGCAGTGTCTGGCTGATAGCCTGGTCACAGGGCAGTGTCTGGCTGATAGCCTGGTCACAGGGCAGTGTCTGGCTGATAGCCTGGTCACTGGGCAGTGTCTGGCTGATAGCCTGGTCACCGGGCAGTGTCTGGCTGATAGCCTGGTCACAGGGCAGTGTCTGGCTGATAGCCTGGTCACTGGGCAGTGTCTGACTGATAGCCTGGTCACTGGGCAGTGTCTGGCTGATAGCCTGGTCACTGGGCAGTATCTGGCTGATAGCCTGGTCACTGGGCAGTATCTGGCTGATAGCCTGGTCACTGGGCAGTATCTGGCTGATAGCCTGGTCACTGGGCAGTGTCTGGCTGATAGCCTGGTCACTGGGCAGTATCTGGCTGATAGCCTGGTCACTGGGCAGTATCTGGCTGATAGCCTGGTCACTGGGCAGTGTCTGGCTGATAGCCTGGTCACTGGGCATAATGCCTGCTTACATGTAGCAGTTGGTAGGTGAAGACTGACACACAGTGTGTGTGGCTTTCCCCAGAGGAAAGGAAGTGTGTTTCTGCTTTTCTATGCTGACACACAAGAACAGGAAGTATATCAACCGCCAACTTCCTGTGATGACACGCGCTGCACAAGCCGACTGTTACGAGTAACTTTAAAATGGCAGTGAACGTACAAGTCATGAACTCCTCCGCACAACTCGTTTTCAGTCAGCATGAACACCTTCACACAACTCGTTTTCAGTCAGCATGAACTCCTTCACACAACTCGTTTTCAGACAGCATGAACACCTTCACACAACTCGTTTTCAGACAGCATGAACTCCTCCACACAACTCGTTTTCAGTCAGCATGAACACCTTCACACAACTCGTTTTCAGTCAGCATGAACACCTTCACACAACTCGTTTTCAGTCAGCATGAACTCTTTCACACACAACTCGTTTTCAGACAGCATGAACACCTTCACACAACTCGTTTTCAGACAGCATGAACTCCTCCACACAACTCGTTTTCAGTCAGCATGAACACCTTCACACAACTCGTTTTCAGTCAGCATGAACTCCTCCGCACAACTCGTTTTCAGTCAGCATGAACACCTTCACACAACTCGTTTTCAGTCAGCATGAACTCCTTCACACAACTCGTTTTCAGTCAGCATGAACTCCTCCGCACAACTCGTTTTCAGTCAGCAACAAGACGGAGGCAATGACAATGAGCAGTCCCATCTGACACATGATCCTCCACTAACCAGACTAGATGGTAGTGCATTATTTAAAAAAGGCCTCTCATCTCACCAGTAGGCCTACCAGACTAGAGGACAGATGCATTAACACTGCATGAGACATGTGTAACGAAACACCACACTGTCAAACAGATACAGTCGTATGAAAAAGTTTGGGGGCCCCCCCTCTGAGGCTGCATAATAAATTGACTCTGTCGTGACAGAAAATGATCACAGTGGCATGACATTCATTTTCTAATAAATGCTGAGTACTGGGGTATTGTCCAGACAAAGATTTTTTAGCGTGGCAATATTAAGTTGTATGAAATTAAATCAGATGTGAATAATAGGCTATGCAAAAAATTTGGGCACCCTGGTCATTCTGTTGATTTGAATACCTGTAACTACTTAGCACTGATTAATTGGAACACACGATTGGTTTGGTGAGCTCATTAAGCTTTGAACTTCATAGACAAGTGCATCCAATCATGAGAAAAGGTACTTAAGGTGGCCAATTGCAAGTTGTTGTTCTCTTTGACTCTCCTCTGAAGAGTGGCAACATGGGGGCCTCAAAACAACTCTCAAATGACCTGAAAACAAAGATTGTTCAACATTATGGTTTAGGGGAAGGCTACAAAAAGCTATCGCAGAGATGTAAGCTGTCAGTGTCCACTGTGAGGAACATAGTGAGGAAATGGAAGACCACAGGCACAGTTCTTGTTAAGGCCAGAAGTGGCAGGCCAAGTAAAACATCGGAGAGGCAAAGGCGAAGGATGGTGAGAACGGTCAAAAACAGCCCACAGACCACCTCCAAAGACCTACAACATCATCTTGCTGCAGATGGTGTCACTGTGCATCGTTCAACAATTCAGCGCACTTTGCACAAGGAGAAGCTGTACGGGAAAGTGATGCGGAAGAAGCCTTTTCTGCTAAACACGCCACAAACAGATTCGCTTGAGGTATGCAAACGCACATTTGGACAAGCCAGCTTTATTTTGGAATAAGGTGCTGTGGACTGATGAAACAAAGATTGAGTTATTTGGTCATAACAAGGGGCATTATGCATGGCGGCAAAAGAACACAGTGTTCCAAGAAAAACACTTGCTACCCACAATAAAATTTGGTGGGGGTTCCATCATGCTGTGGGGCTGTGTGGCCAGTGCCGGTACTGGGAATCTTGTTAAAGTTGAGGGTCGCATGGATTCCACTCAATATCAGCAGATTCTTGGGAATAATGTTGAAGAATCAGTCACAAAGTTGAAGTTATGCCGGGGCTGGATATTTCAACAAGACAACGATCCAAAACACTGCTCAAAATCTACCCGGGCATTTATGCAGAGGAACAAGTACAATGTTCTGGAACGGCCATCCCAGTCCCCAGACCTGAATATCATTGAGAATCTGTGGGATGATTTGAAGCGGGCTGTCCATGCCCGGCAACCATCAAACCTAACTGAAGATGTTTTGTAAGGAGGAATGGTCCAAAATACCTTAATCCAGACACTCATCAGAGGCTACAGGAAGCGTCTAGAGGCTGTTATTTTAGCAAAAGGAGGCTCTACTAAATATTGATGTGTTTTTCTATTGGGGTGCCCAGATTTATGCACCTGTCTAATTTCGTTTTGATGCATATTGCACATTTTCTGTTAATCCAATAAACCTAATTTCACTACTGAAATATTACTGTGTCCATCAGTAATTTGATAGATCAAAATGAAATTGCTGATCCAAAACACCCAATTATTTATAAATGGAAATCATGGAGATTGTCAGGGGTGCCCAAACGTTTTCATACGACTGTACTATGGGTGACCAGGGGGCTCATTTATCAAACGGTGTGTGATCACAATAAAGACTAAACCGCTAGCCAGTATGAGTAACCTACAGTATTGCTGTTGGATAGGATTAGGAGCATGATATAACAGCCTATTTAATCTCAGAGCCAGTGGCAAGGCAGGATATAGAAACAATCGTGTTACTGAACAACAGTTTGTATTTTGCATAGAAGTGTGGGCTACAGCATTAAACTTTTAAATTGTTCGAAAGGACAATCGCTCTTGCAGAATGTGCAGCCAGTGTTCGGCCCTCGGTAGGCAGCATGTGTTTTTTTGTTTGGTCAGTGCAACATTCTGCCCACGGCTCTACAGAAATGTGATAGAATTTGCCATTGCTCTTTCTTTTAGGAACAAATCATCATCTCCAAATCAAAACAGCAAACGAGGGCGTTTTTTGTTATCATAAAAAGGTGAATGGAGGGTGTTTTCCAGGCAGGGTTGTAACGCTTGTTCATGACCGCTCAAATATTTTATTTATTTATTTGTCATTTAGCAGACGCTCTTATCCAGTGCGACTTACAGGAGCAATTAGGGTTAAGTGCCTTACTCAAGGGCACATCGACAGATTTTTCACCTAGTCGGCTCGGGGATTAGAACCAGCGACCTTTCGGTTACTGGCACAACGCTCTTAACCACTAAGCCACCCCATATCAATGAAAACGTGTATATGTTGTGTGCGACAGTTTGATAAATCCCAATCATTTGTGGAACGCGCAAATCCTAGAATCTCCACGTACACCAGAATTTGGTAAGACAGTTAAGCACAGTTGCTAAATGAGGACACACCCCGCTACTGGCCCGGCCCGTATACAGTCGTGGTCAAAAGTTTTGAGAATGACACAAATACTAATTTTCACAAAGTCTGCTGCCTCAGTTTTGATGATGGCAATTTGCATATACTCCAGAATGTCATGAAGAGTGATCAGATGAATTGAAATTAATTGCAAAGTCCCTATTTGCCATGAAAATGAACTTAATCCCAAAAAAACATTTCCACTGCATTTCAGCCCTGCCACAAAAGGACCAGCTGCCATCATGTCAGTGATTCTCTCGTTAACACAAGTGAGAGTGTTGACGAGGACAAGGCTGGTTGTGCTGATTGAGTTAGAATAACAGACTGGAAGCTTTAAAAGGAGGGGCATCCGGAAAACACCTTCTCCAGAGAAGACAAGGTGAGCGCTACCATCAGTCCTGTGTCATGCCAACAGTAAAGCATCCTGAGACCATTCATGTGTGGGGTTGCTTCTCAGCCAAGGGAGTGGGCTCACTCACAATTTTGCCTAAGAACACAGCCATGAATGAAGAATGGTACCAACACATCCTCCGAGAGCAAATTCTCCCAACCATCCAAGAACAGTTTGGTGACGTCCAATGCCTTTTCCAGCATGACGGAGCACCTTGCCATAAGGCAAAAGTGATAACTAAGTGGCTCGGGGGAACAAAACATCGACATTTTGGGTCCATGGTCAGGAAACTCCCCAGACCTTAATCCCATTGAGAACTTGTGGTCAATCCTCAAGAGGCGGGTGGACAAACAAAAACCCACAAATTCTGACAAACTCCAAGCATTGATTATGCAAGAATGGGCTGCCATCAGTCAGGATGTGGCCCAGAAGTTAATTGACCAGCAAGCCAGGGCGGATTGCAGAGGTCTTGAAAAAGAAGGGTCAACACTGCAAATATTGACTCTTTGCATAAACTTAATGTAATTATCAATAAAAGCCTTTGACACTTATGGAATGCTTGTAATTATACTTCAGTATACCATAGTAACATCTGAGAAAAATATCTAAAAACACTGAAGCAGCGAACTTTGTGAAGACCAATACTTGTGTCATTCTCAAAACTTTTGACCATGACTCTACACACCCTGCTACTGGCCTGGTCTTTATACACACCTGCTACTGGCCCGGTCTTTATACACACCCTGCTACTGGCCCGGTCTTTATACACACCCTGCTACTGGCCTGGTCTTTATACACACCCTGCTACTGGCCCGGTCTTTATACACACCCTGCTACTGGCCCGGTCTTTATACACACCCTGCTACTGGCCCGGTCTTTATACACACCCTGCTACTGGCCCGGTCTTTATACACACCCTGCTACTGGCCCGGTCTTTATACACACCCTGCTACTGGCCCGGTCTTTATACACACCCTGCTACTGGCCTGGTCTTTATACACACCCTGCTACTGGCCCGGTCTTTATACACACCCTGCTACTGGCCCGGTCTTTATACACACCCTGCTACTGGCCCGGTCTTTATACACACCCTGCTACTGGCCCGGTCTTTATACACACCCTGCTACTGGCCCGGTCTTTATACACACCCTGCTACTGGCCCGGTCTTTATACACACCCTGCTACTGGCCCGGTCTTTATACACACCCTGCTACTGGCCCGGTCTTTATACACACCCTGCTACTGGCCTGGTCTTTATACACACCCTGCTACTGGCCCGGTCTTTATACACACCCTGCTACTGGCCCGGTCTTTATACACACCCTGCTACTGGCCCGGTCTTTATACACACCCTGCTACTGGCCCGGTCTTTATACACACCCTGCTACTGGCCCGGTCTTTATACACACCCTGCTACTGGCCCGGTCTTTATACACACCCTGCTACTGGCCCGGTCTTTATACACACCCTGCTACTGGCCCGGTCTTTATACACACCCTGCTACTGGCCCGGTCTTTATACACACCCTGCTACTGGCCCGGTCTTTATACACACCCTGCTACTGGCCCGGTCTTTATACACACCCTGCTACTGGCCCGGTCTTTATACACACCCTGCTACTGGCCCGGTCTTTATACACACCCTGCTACTGGCCCGGTCTTTATACACACCCTGCTACTGGCCCGGTCTTTATACACACCCTGCTACTGGCCTGGTCTTTATACACACCCTGCTACTGGCCCGGTCTTTATAAACACCCTGCTACTGGCCAGTGAAGGCTACACTGTTTACATCCCAAATGGCACCCTATTCCCTACATAGTGCACTACTTTAGACCAGAGAATGGCACCCTATTCCCTATATAGTGCACTACTTTAGACCAGAGAATGGCACCCTATTCCCTATATAGTGCACTACTTTTGACCAGAGCCCTATTGGTCCAGGTCAAAGGTAGTGGACCTACAATGGGAATCAACACTAACTAGCATTAACATGCCGCTAACACAGTTTACCGGACCGGTAGTCTGAATCTGTACAATGCAACACCACCATCTATAGGACAGTTTCAGACAGTACTGGTTCTGTCTAGTGGATTACATAGCACGGTCTGTTTCTTCACGTCAACACTTCCCTCCCCCCAAGCACAGGGGTTTGTGACCAAGTCCTAGAGAACTACAGGGTATGCAGACCTTTGTTCCTGCTAACTAACTGCTCATAACTAGGCCTAGCCAAGATCTGCCGGCCACCTAGTCGTTCTCCAGGACCAGAGTTGGTGAGGTCTGGTGATGACTCCTGGCTTTCATGCCTGGCATAAACTAAATAAATATAGAGAATAGCATACATGAGAACGAAAGAACACTCTGTGTTCCGCAGGATCAAAAGGGCAGGACAGGAAATGCCCCTCCTGTGGACTCAGATGACCAACACCTAAATGCCTTCCTTGCCTCCAAAATGTAGGGCTTAAACCTTCCACACCCTGCTAATCTCAATGCACAAAGGAGGAGAGAGATATGGCTACAGCTAGTTTCTCCAATGAGGGAACAAGACAGGATAAAAACATGGAAGGCAAGTTCCCAGTTGGAGTTCCAGTCCCCAGTTCCCAGTTGGAGTGTAGTGTGGTCAGACTAGAGAAAGGAGTGTAGTGTGGTCAGACTAGAGAAAGGAGTGTAGTGTGGGGAGACTAGAGAAAGGAGTGTAGTGTGGGGAGACTAGAGAAAGGAGTGTAGTGTGGGGAGACTAGAGAAAGGAGTGTAGTGTGGTCAGACTAGAGAAAGGAGTGTAGTGTGGGGAGACTAGAGAAAGGAGTGTAGTGTGGGGAGACTAGAGAAAGGAGTGTAGTGTGGTCAGACTAGAGAAAGGAGTGTAGTGTGGGGAGACTAGAGAAAGGAGTGTAGTGTGGGGAGACTAGAGAAAGGAGTGTAGTGTGGGGAGACTAGAGAAAGGAGTGTAGTGTGGGGAGACTAGAGAAAGGAGTGTAGTGTGGGGAGACTAGAGAAAGGAGTGTAGTGTGGGGAGACTAGAGAAAGGAGTGTAGTGTGGGGAGACTAGAGAAAGGAGTGTAGTGTGGGGAGACTAGAGAAAGGAGTGTAGTGTGGGGAGACTAGAGAAAGGAGTGTAGTGTGGGGAGACTAGAGAAAGGAGTGTAGTGTGGTCAGACTAGAGAAAGGAGTGTAGTGTGGGGAGACTAGAGAAAGGAGTGTAGTGTGGGGAGACTAGAGAAAGGAGTGTAACTTCCTTTCTGTTTTCTGTAAGCCCTGTCCTCCTCCCTTCACCCTCCAGCAGCCTGAGCCAGAGAGGGGAAACATCGGTGTGTGTGTGTGTGTGTGTGTGTGTGTGGTGTGTGTGTGGTGTGTGTGTGTGTCTGTGTGTGTGTGTGTGTGTGTGTGTGTCTGTGTGTGTGTGTGTGTGTGTGTGTCTGTGTGTGTGTGTGTCTGTGTGTGTGTGTATACCAGAGGAAAACATGTGCCCTCCTCCTTCAAGTGAAATGAAAACACTTCCTTTTTTCTTTCTTTTTAGGGGGTAGATCAGCTTTAATATTGCAGATAGATTGTAACTTCCATCAATGTAATTGTCTGCATCACTTCCAATCCCCCATGTTTGTTTATATATATATATACAGTGGGGGAAAAAAGTATTTAGTCAGCCACCAATTGTGCATGTTCTCCCACTTAAAAAGATGAGAGAGGCCTGTAATTTTCATCATAGGTACACGTCAACTATGACAGACAAAATGAGAAAAAAGAATCCAGAAAATCACATTGTAGGATTTTTAATGAATTTATTGGCATATGATGGTGGAAAATAAGTATTTGGTCAATAACAAAAGTTTCTCAATACTTTGTTATATACCCTTTGTTGGCAATGACACAGGTCAAACGTTTTCTGTAAGTCTTCACAAGGTTTTCACACACTGTTGCTGGTATTTTGGCCCATTCCTCCATGCAGATCTCCTCTAGAGCAGTGATGTTTTGGGGCTGTCGCTGGGCAACACAGACTTTCAACTCCCTCCAAAGATTTTCTATGGGGTTGAGATCTGGAGACTGGCTAGGCCACTCCAGGACCTTGAAATGCTTCTTACGAAGCCACTCCTTCATTGCCCGGGCGGTGTGTTTGGGATCATTGTCATGCTGAAAGACCCAGCCACGTTTCATCTTCAATGCCCTTGCTGATAGAAGGAGGGTTTCACTCAAAATCTCACGATACATGGCCCCATTCATTCTTTCCTTTACACGGATCAGTCGTCCTGGTCCCTTTGCAGAAAAACAGCCCCAAAGCATGATGTTTCCAACCCCATGCTTCACAGTAGGTATGGTGTTCTTTGGATGCAACTCAGCATTCTTTGTCCTCCAAACATGACGAGTTGAGTTTTTACCAAAAAGTTATATTTTGGTTTCATCTGACCATATGACATTCTCCCAATCCTCTTCTGGATCATCCAAATGCACTTCAGACGGGCCTGGACATGTACTGGCTTAAGCAGGGGGACACGTCTCGCACTGCAGGATTTGAGTCCCTGGCGGCGTAGTGTGTTACTGATGGTTGGCTTTGTTACTTTGGTCCCAGCTCTCTGCAGGTCATTCACTAGGTCCCCCCGTGTGGTTCTGGGATTTTTGCTCACCGTTCTTGTGATCATTTTGACCCCACGGGGTGAGATCTTGCGTGGAGCCCCAGATCGAGGGAGATTATCAGTGGTCTTGTATGTCTTCCATTTCCTAATAATTGCTCCCACAGTTGATTTCTTCAAACCAAGCTGCTTACCTATTGCAGATTCAGTCTTCCCAGCCTGGTGCAGGTCTACAATTTTGTTTTTGGTGTCCTTTGACAGCTCTTTGGTCTTGGCCATTGTGAAGTTTGGAGTGTGACTGTTTGAGGTTGTGGACAGGTGTATTTTATACTGATAACAAGTTCAAACAGGTGCCATTAATACAGGTAACGAGTGGAGGACAGAGGAGCCTCTGAAAGAAGAAGTTACAGGTCTGTGAGAGCCAGAAATCTTGCTTGTTTGTAGGTGACTAAATACTTATTTTCCACCATAATTTGCAAATAAATTCATTAAAAATCCTACAATGGGATTTTCTGGATTTTTTTTCCTCAATTTGTCTGTCATAGTTGACGTGTACCTATGATGAAAATTACAGGCCTCTCTCATCTTTTTAAGTGGGAGAACTTGCACAATTGGTGGCTGACTAAATACTTTTTTTCCCCACTGTATGTATATGTATGTATATATATATATATATATATATATATATATATATATATATATATATATATACACATATACACACACACACACACACACACATACCCACATACATACATATACATATCCTTTAAAAATATATATATACTCCCCTTTATTACTTTCCAACCCTGCCACCCTTTCCCTACTTGGAGTAAACTAGTGAAAAACAATGCTTAGGCCTCTACTTCCAGCTTATACTTACTATCTACATTTTATGGACACAATAATTACATTTTGTTTGTTCTTTCTCCTGAACTTCTTCTACCCTCAACCTCTCCGATCATTTTCATGATGTCCATCCGGTTTGCTTCTATATGCCATATCTTTCTAACTGTGCTCTTTCACAAAAGCTCCCAACATACAACCCATACACTTATTATGGACACAGCGTGCCTACATTATTAGTTATCTTGTTATTGTTAGTTGCTATTAGTCCCATCCTTCAATTCCATTCAACACTTTCTTATTTCATGTGAGGATAAACCAACTGATTAAAAAATTAATAATGAAAGGACTCCTCTCCTCTCAGCTTCTTCCTTACTCCAGAGTCGTCCATTTTAACAGTTACAGTCAGTGTGTGACAGAGATAAATATTCAGAGGAAGAAACTCTGCCCCCCTATTGTGAGTGACACTGCAGACCAGGGATGGAATTATTCACTGATCCGCATCAGTCCCGATTCAAATGTTTAAGATATGAGTGCATCGGTCAGCAAAACCGATCTAAACGTAGCATGCATACGCCAGAAAATCAATTCTAAATATTAGGAATTGCCAATTCACAATTTTTTGTTGTTGTTGATCTCACTACATTATTTCTACCTTAATGAAAATACCTCATCTTTTGTGACAACTGATGCGTCCTCTCATTCAGAGTCTAACTGCATGTACCAGTGTTGATGAAAAATGTATGCACTCACTAAGTGTAAGTCGCTCTGGATAAGAGCGTCTGCTAAATGACTAAAATGTAAATGTAAAATGTTGATAGTCATTGATCTACAAGTCATTTTGCCGAACAACCCCAGAGAATATCAGTGGCCTAGTCAAACTGGGCACGTAAAAACACCATATTAGAACCATAATGGAGACTAGCCATCTACCACCCCACTATCAGATTAGAGCCACAATGGAGACTATACATCTACCACCCCACTACCACTATCAGATTAGAGCCATAATGGAGACTAGACATCTACCCCCCCACTACCACCATCAGATTAGAGCCATAAAGGAGACTAGACATCTACCACCCCACTATCAGATTAGAGCCATAAAGGAGACTAGACATCTACCACCCCACTATCCGATTAGAGCCATAAAGGAGACTAGACATCTACCACCCCACTACCACCATCAGATTAGAGCCATAAAGGAGACTAGACATCTACCACCCCACTACCACTATCAGATTAGAGCCATAATGGAGACTAGACATCTACCCCCCCACTACCACCATCAGATTAGAGCCATAAAGGAGACTAGACATCTACCACCCCACTACCACCATCAGATTAGAGCCATAATGGAGACTAGCCATCTACCACCCCACTACCAGATTAGAGCCATAAAGGAGACTAGACATCTACCACCCCACTATCAGATTAGAGCCATAAAGGAGACTAGACATCTACCACCCCACTACCACTATTAGATTAGAACCATAATGGAGACTAGACATCTACCACCCCACTACCACTATCAGATTAGAGCCATAATGGAGACTAGACATCTACCACCCCACTACCACTATTAGATTAGAACCATAATGGAGACTAGACATCTACCACCCCACTACCACTATCAGATTAGAGCCATAATGGAGACTAGACATCTACCACCCCACTACCACTATCAGATTAGAGCCATAATGGAGACTAGACATCTACCACCCCACTATCAGATTAGAACCACAATGGAGACTAGACATCTACCCCCCCACTACCACTATCAGATTAGAGCCATAATGGAGACTAGACATCTACCACCCCACTACCACTATCAGATTAGAGCCATAATGGAGACTAGACATCTACCACCCCACTATCAGATTAGAGCCATAATGGAGACTAGACATCTACCACCCCACTATCAGATTAGAGCCATAATGGAGACTAGACATCTACCCCCCCACTACCACTATCAGATTAGAGCCATAAAGGAGACTAGACATCTACCACCCCACTACCACCATCAGATTAGAGCCACAGTGGAGACTAGACATCTACCCCCCCACTACCACTATCAGATTAGAGCCATAATGGAGACTAGACATCTACCACCCCACTACCACCATCAGATTAGAGCCATAAAGGAGACTAGACATCTACCACCCCACTAACACTATCAGATTAGAGCCATAAAGGAGACTAGACATCTACCACCCCACTACCAGATTAGAGCCATAAAGGAGACTAGACATCTACCACCCCACTATCAGATTAGAGCCATAAAGGAGACTAGACATCTACCACCCCACTACCACTATCAGATTAGAGCCATAATGGAGACTATACATCTACCACCCCACTACCACTATCAGATTAGAGCCATAATGGAGACTAGACATCTACCCCCCCACTACCACTATCAGATTAGAGCCATAATGGAGACTAGACATCTACCACCCCACTACCACTATCAGATTAGAGCCATAATGGAGACTAGACATCTACCACCCCACTACCACCATCAGATTAGAGCCATAAAGGAGACTAGACATCTACCACCCCACTACCAGATTAGAGCCATAAGGGAGACTAGACATCTACCACCCCACTACCAGATTAGAGCCACAATGGAGACTAGACATCTACCACCCCACTATCAGATTAGAGCCACAATGGAGACTAGACATCTACCACCCCACTACCACTATCAGATTAGAGCCACAATGGAGACTAGACATCTACCACCCCACTATCAGATTAGAGCCATAATGGAGACTAGACATCTACCACCCCACTACCACTATCAGATTAGAGCCATAATGGAGACTAGACATCTACCACCCCACTATCAGATTAGAGCCATAAAGGAGACTAGACATCTACCACCCCACTATCAGATTAGAGCCATAATGGAGACTAGACATCTACCACCCCACTACCACTATCAGATTAGAGCCATAAGGGAGACTAGACATCTACCACCCCACTACCAGATTAGAGCCATAATGGAGACTAGACATCTACCACCCCACTACCACCATCAGATTAGAGCCATAATGGAGACTAGATATCTACCCCCCCCACTACCACTATCAGATTAGAGCCATAATGGAGACTAGACATCTACCACCCCACTACCAGATTAGAGCCATAATGGAGACTAGACATCTACCACCCCACTATCAGATTAGAGCCATAATGGAGACTAGACATCTACCACCCCACTATCAGATTAGAGCCATAATGGAGACTAGACATCTACCACCCCACTACCACTATCAGATTAGAGCCATAAGGGAGACTAGACATCTACCACCCCACTACCAGATTAGAGCCATAATGGAGACTAGACATCTACCACCCCACTACCAGATTAGAGCCATAATGGAGACTAGACATCTACCACCCCACTACCAGATTAGAGCCATAATGGAGACTAGACATCTACCACCCCACTACCACTATCAGATTAGAGCCATAATGGAGACTAGACATCTACCACTTTATGGCCCTAATCTGATAGTGGGGTGGTAGATGTCTAGTCTCCATTGTGGCTCTAATAGTGGGGTGGTAGATGTCTAGTCTCCATTATGGCTCTAATCTGATAGTGGTAGTGGGGTGGTAGATGTCTAGTCTCCATTATGGCTCTAATCTGATAGTGGGGTGGTAGATGTCTAGTCTCCATTATGGCTCTAATCTGATAGTGGTAGTGGGGTGGTAGATGTCTAGTCTCCATTATGGCTCTAATCTGATAGTGGTAGTGGGGTGGTAGATGTCTAGTCTCCATTGTGGCTCTAATCTGATAGTGGGGTGGTAGATGTCTAGTCTCCATTGTGGCTCTAATCTGATAGTGGGGTGGTAGATGTCTAGTCTCCATTATGGCTCTAATCTGATAGTGGTAGTGGGGTGGTAAATGTCTAGTCTCCATTGTGGCTCTAATCTGATAGTGGGGTGGTAGATGTCTAGTCTCCATTGTGGCTCTAATCTGATAGTGGGGTGGTAGATGTCTAGTCTCCATTATGGCTCTAATCTGATAGTGGTAGTGGGGTGGTAGATGTCTAGTCTCCATTATGGCTCTAATCTGATAGTGGTAGTGGGGTGGTAGATGTCTAGTCTCCATTATGGCTCTAATCTGATAGTGGGGTGGTAGATGTCTAGTCTCCATTATGGCTCTAATCTGATAGTGGTAGTGGGGGGGTAGATGTCTAGTCTCCATTATGGCTCTAATCTGATAGTGGTAGTGGGGTGGTAGATGTCTAGTCTCCATTGTGGCTCTAATCTGATAGTGGTATTTTAGAATGGAAAATGAATGTGTTTATGCAACAAATGTTAGTGCATGGAATCATATCGATTCGTTTTCCAATCAAACCGTATCACACCGAATCGTTTCAAACTAAAACGTATCGTTCCATTATCGTATCGGAGCACATGCAGATGCGTATCCAATTGTCTTGAAAGGGAAAGACGCACATCACTACCGCCAATCCTTCTCTACGACAGCTGACACTAAAAACACATCCCTAACTCCAATCCTTCTCTACGACAGCTGACACTAAAAACACATCCCTAACTCCAATCCTTCTCTACGACAGCTGACACTAAAAACACATCCCTACCGCCAATCCTTCTCTTCGACAGCTGACACTAAAAACACATCCCTACCGCCAATCCTTCTCTTCGACAGCTCACACCAAAAACAAATCCCTTCCTTTCAGAGAGTGAGAAAAAAAGAAAAGCCCCTCCCCACTGTGACCCTGCCCAATGACAGCTGGCAACAAGAGCCACATCTTCCCCCATAACAATAAGATGGAGATCACAGGAAACATGGACCCAGATTCACATTACAGTAGGCTTGGGCGGTATCCAGATTGTCATCCCTTCATAATGACCTTGTGCCATACTCGGTAATACCTCTGTTTTCATACCTCACTGTAGCTCTGTAATCCGATGGTTAGCAATGCTAACATGTGCATGTCAAATCCGATAGAGAATTCTAACTAAATGCTAACGAGCGCACTGCACACATTTTATAGTCTCTGCCCTAAACTATACAAGTAATTCCAAAAAATGCTACTTACAGTTTGCTGCACGCACAAAACAAATATTAAACTGCAAAGCTCTTTAGGATCCGAGGGCCAATGCCAAATCTTTCCATCCTCCTGTTGGGGGAAGAGGCGCTGTCACGACTCTGTGCTGGTGTGTGTGGACCATGTTTAGTCCTTGGTGATGTGGACGCCAAGGAACTTGAAACTTTAGACCCGCTCCACTACAGCCCTGTTGATGTGGACGGGAGCATGCTCTCCCCTCTTTATCCTGTAGTCCACGATCAGCTCTTTGGTATTACTTAAATTGAAGCCACAACCAATTGGAATTCATAACATATCATACAAACTGTCATTCGTAACATGATGAAATGGACGAGGGTCATCCACAAATTAATACATACTAAATGGAAGACGACGAATTTACGTGTACTGTGTTACGTCTACCCTCGAGTCCAGGTTGGTTGAGTATGAATATTGTTTTCAAATGTTAGTTACCAACATTCTTCAGATTTTCCTAACTTTGTGGCCACTGAGATTTTAGCTAGCTAACTAGTTAGCTGGAAGACATTAACCTTACCGCGCTGGCGGTTTATAAACTGCGCAAAAGTCGTTTATTTCGTATTTTGGAGAAATTACACAAGGCGCATGAAGAGATATGTTCGCCAGAATTGTAGCAACATATGCGCTTTGGTCAGTTCAGAAAGCATAATGAAGACAGTCACTAAAAAACGACGAACGACGCCCTGAAACCAAGATAGTTAATGTGGTAGAAACAGGCTAACTAGCTAGCTAACAAAGTTTCAAGCCACTTACCTTTTTCACTTTTTTCACATCCTCCTCCATCTCTATGTGCAGATCCTCTTCATGCTCACTTCAACAGGGGATTTCTTCAACAACTATATTAGGCATCTAGAGGCACAGCGACAATCTCTGACATTTCCACCCAAATTAAAAGCTAGTTAGTTAGCATAGTAGCTAGCCAATTCGCCAAGGTGGCCGTCAGTCCTCATAAAAGGTGTGGAATAACAACCGTTTGTAACTTCGATAACATTCAATTCTAGCGTTGTCAAAAGCACTTATGTCGGGTGGCAGTGAGTTGGTATTATTAAAACAACTACATTGAAAAGATAAGGGGCAAACAAACAGACAAAACACCATCAACTTTTCAATCGTGTCGCCATTTTGGGGTGTTCTTCTTCGGTATCATGGTGTTTGTGCATGCCGCCACCTACTGGGCGGTAGTGTGTGATCAATCACGTTACATTTTGTGATACAAAAATAAAAACCCATGGGGGGAAAATAGAAAAAGTGCACCACCAACTAACCCTACACGTATATACCACTATTTAATTAACCCTAACTGATCCTACACAAGGCCCACAGTCTGAGAGGACGGGACTCTTTCATTCAATACACCTTATAACTCATCTGCAGTAAAACCAAGTACGTCTCTGCAGCTGCCACCACGACATCTATTTTCTGTGATTTACGTTCCATTTCTGCAGTAGAGTTGATAACCATGGCAATGAAGATTAAGAATCCAACGTCACTGAAGCACAAATTCGTATCACAGACATTTAATCCTAGTAAAAAATTCCCTGTCTTAGGTCAGTTAGGATCACCACTTTATTTTAAGAATGTGACATGTCAGAATAACAGTAGAGATAATTATTTATTTCAGCTTTTATTTCTTTCATCACATTCCCAGTGGGTCAGAAGTTGACATACACTCAATTAGTATTTGGTAGCATTGCCTTTAAATTGTTTAACTTGGGTCAAACGTTTCGGGTAGCCTTCCACAAGCTTCCCACAATAAGTTGGGTGAATTTTGGCCCATTCCTCCTGACAGAGCTGGTGTAACTGAGTCAGGTTTGTAGGCCTCCTTGCTCGCACATGCTTTTTATGTTCTGCCCACAAATGTTCTATAGGATTAAGGTCAGGGCTTTGTGATGGCCACAACAATACCTTGCCTTTGTTGTCCTTAAGCCATTTTGCCAGAACTTTGGAAGTATGCTTGGGGTCATTGTTCATTTGGAAGACCCATTTGCGACCAAGCTTTAACTTCCTGACTGATGTCTTGAGATGTTGCTTCAATATATCCACATAATTTTCCTTCCTCATGATGCCATCTATTTTGTGAAGTGCACCAGTCCCTCCTGCAGCAAAGCACACCCACAGCATGATGCTGCCACCCCTGTGCTTCACGGTTGGGTTTGTGTTCCCCGGCTTGCTACCCCCCCCCCCCCCCCCCCCATTTTTCCTCCAAACATAACGATGGTCATTATTGCCAAACAGTTCTATTTTTGTTTCATCAGACCATAGGACATTTCTCCAAAAAGTACGATCTTTGTCCCCATGTGCAGTTGCAAACCGTAGTCTGGCTTTTTTATGGCGGTTTTGGAGCAGTGGCATCTTCCTTGCTGAGTGGCCTTTCAGGTTATGTCGATATAGGACTCGTTTTACTGTGGATATAGATACTTTTGTACCGGTTTCCTCCAGCATCTTCACAAGGTCCTTTACTGTTGTTCTGGGATTGATTTGCACTTTTCACACCAAAGTACGTTCATCTCTAGAAGACAGAACGCGTCTCCTTCCTTAGTGGTATGACGGCTGCGTGGTCCCATGGTGTTTATACTTGCGTACTATTGTTTGTACAGATGAATGTGGTACCTTCAGGCGTTTGGAAATTGCTCCCAAGGATGAACCAGACTTGTGGAGGTCTACCATTTTTTTTCTGAGGTCTTGGCTGATTTCTTTTGATTTTCCCATGATGTCAAGCAAAGAGGCACTGAGTTTGAAGGTAGACCTTGAAATACATCCACAGGTACACCTCCAATTGACTCAAATGATGTCAATTAGCCTATCAGAATCTTCTAAAGCCATGACATCATTTTCTGGAATTTTCCAAGCTGTTTAAAGGCACAGTCAACTTAGTGTATGTAAACTTCTGACCCTCTGGAATTGTGATACAGTGAATTATAAGTGAAATAATCTGTCTGTAAACAATTGTTGGAAAAATTACTTGTGTCATGCACAAAGTAGATGTCCTAACCGACTTGCCAAAACTCTAGTTTCTTAACAAAAAATGTGTGGAGTAGTTGAAAAACGAGTTTTAATGTATGTAAACATCAGACTTCAACTGTAGCCTTCACCTGGATTCACCTGGTCAGTCTATGTCATGGAAAGAGCAGGTGTTCATAATGTTTTGTACACTCAGTGTAGATCACTTTATATAATCGGATCCGTTTTATTTCCTTCAAAATCTTAAGCCTGTGCTTTGTGCCATTTTCTTTAATAAAAGGTAGGCCTGTGGCATACTCTCATACCCCCTCAATTTGAGTCTTGGTTTTAACTTAACAGCCCTTCACTGACACGGAGGTAGGCTATTCAAAGAGTGCATGGTGGGTGGAGGAATTGACCAACACATCTATGGATATATCAGCCAAAAGCCTAATTCCATCTGTCAAACAGGTAGGGCTACCACTTATTTCTTAAATAGAAATAAATACTTATGGTTGTCTATGACAACACAGAGGGTAGCCTATAGTAAGGCTCGATGGAGGGATAGAGAGAGAGGGAGGGAGGAAGGGAGGGATAGAGAGAGAGGGAGGGAGGGATAGAGAGAGTGGGGGGAGGGTGGGATGGAGAGAGGGAGGGAGGGAGGGATAGAGAGAGAGATGGATAGAGAGAGAGAGGGAGGGAGGGAGGGACGGAGGGAGGGAGGGTGGGATAGAGAGAGAGGGAGGGAGGGTGGGATAGAGAGAGAGGGAGGGAGGGAGGTATAGAGAGAGTGGGGGGAGGGTGGGATGGAGAGAGGGAGGGAGGGAGGGATAGAGAGAGAGATGGACAGAGAGAGAGAGGGAGGGAGGGAGGGAGGGAGAGAGAGGGAGGGAGGGAGGGAGGGATAGAGATGGATGGAGGGAGGATGGCATAGAGTGAGAGGGAGGAAGGGAGGGGTAGAGAGAGAGGGAGGGAGGGAAGGATGGAGAGAGAGGGAGGGAGGAATAGAGAGAGAGGGAGGGAGGGGAGGATGGAGAGAGAGGGAGGGAGGAATAGAGAGAGAGGGAGGGAGGGAGGGAGGATAGAGAGAGAGGGAGGGAGGGTGGGAAGGAGAGAGAGGGAGGGAGGGAGGGAGAGGGAGGGAGGGTGGGAAGGAGAGAGAGGGAGGGAGGGTGGGAAGGAGAGAGAGGGAGGTAGGGTGGGAAGGAGAGAGAGGGAGGGAGGGTGGGAAGGAGAGAGAGGGAGGGAGGGTGGGAAGGAGAGAGAGGGAGGGAGGGAGGGTGAGGGAGGGAGGGTGGGAAGGAGAGAGAGGGAGGGAGGGAGGGAGAGGGTGGGAGGGAGGTATAGAGAGAGAGGGAGGGAGGGTGGGATAGAGAGAGAGGGAGGGAGGGAGGGAGGTATAGAGAGAGAGAGGGAGGGAGGAGGAAATAAAGAAAAACAAAGCGAGGGACGGGCGGGTGTCTCCTGTGTCCGTCTCCTTTGCCATTGAGATGGCAGTGCTCAATTGAATATGAAACCCAGCACTGCTTTACAAACCAAATAACTCCTTCAGCGCAGGAAAAGCTGCTTGCCTGGTAGTTTTCCTGGTAAAGTGGGACGATGTGAGGGAAAAGAGCCTCCAAAGCAAAACTTCACATCATGGTGGTGGAAGACATGTTTTATTCAACAGGCTGCTCAGACAGTCAGACAGACAGATATACAGACAGAGAGAGAGAGACAGACAGACAATCGTTTTTCCACCATTCATTTTTCCCATAGGGGATTTTAGAAACACTTAAAATAAGGGCTGTGTTTCGTGTAGGCTTACCCTGGCATGACGTTTTGATAACCGTGTAAATCTCTCTAGGACAAGGTGACTTTTATTAATCAGTCAGGCTGTAGTCTTTACAAAGCCAAAAAGGGAACATGAGTCAACGTATTTTTGACTGGCACTGTGTATATATATTGGCAGCGATTACAGCCTCGAGTCTTCTTGGGTATGACGCTACAAGCTTGGCACACCTGTATTTGGGGAGTTTCTCCCATTCTTCTCTGCAGATCCTCTCAAGCTCAGGATGGATGGGGAGCGTCGCTGCACAGCTATTTTCAGGTCTCTCCAGAGATGTTAGATCGGGTTCAAGTCCGGACTCTGGCTGGGCCACTCAAGGACATTCAGAGACTTCTCCCGATGCCACTCCTGCATGGTCTTGGCTGTGTGCTTAGTGTCATCGCCCTGTTGGAAGGTGAACCTTCGTCCCAGTCTGAGGTCCTGAGCGTTCTGGAGCAGGTTTACATCAAAGATCTCTCTGTACTTTTCCCCGTTCATCTTTCCCTCGATCCTGACTAGTCTCCAAGTCCCTGGCGCTGAAAAACAGCCACAGAGCATGATGCTGCCACCACCAGGCCAATCTTGGTTTCATCAGACCAAAGAATCTTGTTTCTCATGTTGTGAAAGTCCTTTAGGTGCCTTTTACTGAGGAGAGGCTTCCGTCTGACCACTCATAAAGGCCATATTGGTGGAGTGCTGCAAAGATTTTTTTATTTTTTTCACCTTTATTTAACCAGGTAAGCCAGTTGAGAACAAGTTCTCATTTACATTTACAACTGCGACCTGGCCAAGATAAAGCAAAGCAGTGCGATAAAAACAACAACAACACAGAGTTACATATGGAATAAACAAAACGTACAGTCAATAACACAATAGAAAATATATATACAGTATTTGTAAATGTAGTAAGTTATGGAGGTCAGGCAATAAATAGGCCATAGTGAAAAATAATTACAATTTAGTATTAACACTGGAGTGATAGATGTGCAGAAGATGATGTGCAAATAGAGATACTGGGGTGCAAATTAGCAAAATAAATAACAATGTAAATACAATATGGGGATGAGGTAGTTGGGTGGACTAATTACAGATGGGCTGTGTACAGGTGCAGTGATCGGTAAGCTGCTCTGACAACTGATGCTTAAAGTTAGTGAGGGAGATAAGAGTCTCCAGCTTCAGAGATTTTTGCAGTTCATTCCAGTCATTTGCAGCAGAGAACTGGAAGGAATGGCGGCCAAAGGAGGTGTTGGCTTTGGGGATGATCAGTGAGACATACCTAGTGACCAATGATCTAAGATAAGGCAGGGATTTGCCTAGCAGAGATTTATAGATGACCTGGAGCCAGTGGGTTTGGTGACTAATATGAAGTGAGGGCCAGCCAACGAGAGCGTACAGGTCACAATGGTGGGTAGTATATGGGGCTTTGGTGACAAAACGGATGGCACTGTGATAGACTACATCCAATTTTCTGAGTAGAGTGTTGGAAGCTATTTTGTAAATGACATCGCCGAAGTCCAGGATAGGTAGGATAGTCAGTTTTACGAGGGCATGTTTAGCAGCATGAGTGAAGGAGGCTTTGTTGCGAAATAGGAAGCAGATTCTAGATTTAACTTTGGATTGGAGATGCTTAATGTGAGTCTGGAAGGAGAGTTTACGGTCTAACCAGACACCTAGGTATTTGTAGTTGTCCACATATTCTAAGTCAGACCCGCCGAGAGTAGTGATTCTAGTCGGGCGGGCGGGTGCATGCAGCGTTCGATTGAAGAGCATGCATTTAGTTTTACTAGCGTTTAAGAGCAGTTGGAGGCTACGGAAGGAGTATTGTATGGCATTGAAGCTCATTTGGAGGTTTGTTAACACAGTGTCCAATGAAGGGCCAGATGTATACAAAATGGTGTCGTCTGCGTAGAGCTGGATCTGAGAGTCACCAGCAGCAAGAGCGACATTATTGATATACACAGAGAACAGTCGGCCAGAGAATTGAACCCTGTGGCACCCCCATAGAGACTGCCAGAGGTCCAGACAACAGGCCCTCCGATTTGACACACTGAACTCTATCTGAGAAGTAGTTGGTGAACCAGGCGAGGCAGTCATTTGAGAAACCAAGGCTATTTAGTCTGCCAATAAGAATGCGGTGATTGACAGAGTCAAAAGCCTTGGCCAGGTCAATGAAGACGGCTGCACAGTACTGTCTTTTATCGATCGCAGTTATTATATCGTTTAGGACCTTGAGCGTGGCTGAGGTGCATCCATGACCAGCTCGGAAACCAGATTGCATAGCGGAGAAGGTACTGTGGGATTCAAAATGGTCGGTAATCTGTTTGTTAACTTGGCTTTCAAATACTTTCAAAAGGCAGGGCAGGATGGATATAGGTCTGTAACAGTTTGGATCTAGAGTGTCACCCCCTTTGAAGAGGGGGATGACCACGGCAGCTTTCCATTCTCTGGGGATCTCAGACGATACGAAAGAGAGGTTGAACAGGCTAGTAATAGGGGTTGCGACAATTTCGGCGGCTAGTTTTAGAAAGAAAGGGTCCAGATTGTCTAGCCCAGCTGATTTGTAGGGGTCCAGATTTAGCAGCTCTTTCAGGACATCAGCTGTCTGGATTTGTGTGAAGGAGAAGCGGGGGGGGCATGGGCAAGTTGCAGTGGAGGGTGCAGAGCCGGTGGCCGGGGTAGGGGTAGCCAGGTGGAAAGCATGGCCAGCCGTAGCAAAATGCTTATTGAAATTCTCGATTATCGTAGATGTATCGGTGGTGACAGTGTTTCCTAGCCTCAGTGCAGTGGGTAGCTGGGAGGAGGTGCTCTTATTCTCCATGGACTTTACAGTCCCCCAAAACTTTTTGGAGTTAGTAATACAAGATGCAAATTTCTGTTTGAAAAAGCTAGCCTTTGCTTTCCTAACTGATTGTGCATATTGGTTCTTGACTTCCCTGAAAAGTTGCTTATTGCGGGGGCTGTTCAATGCTAATGCAGTACGCCACAGGATGTTTTTTGTGCTTTGTCTTTATGGGGTATTGTGTGTAGATTGATGATAAAAATACATATTTCATCAATTTTAGAATTACGCTGTAAAGTAACAAAATTTGAAAAAAATGAATGTGTCTGAATACATTTCCGAATGCACTCTAGGTCAGTATACTCTTCATCTTTGACTACAATCAACATGTCACTGGTCTCACATTTTTTGGCTTTGCTGTCCACTTTCATATCAGACTCCAAAATAGAGGAGTCTTACATGCTTATTTTCAGGTCAGAACCAGCTGTCCAAGAGCCAATGCGACGTGAAAAGCCAGGTAACCTAGATAGATAGTAAGTCTGCGAATGCTATTTCCAAAAAGTTGAGGTTTAGTCACCTCAACTTGCTCAATTTCCACTTTATTCATTACAAGATTTAGTTGTAATTTTTTTTTAGTTTTTTTAGTTGTAAAAATGTTTAAATGCAGTCATTTCAGTCGCTTTGGTAGCTGACATTTATAGTGTTGACTCATCCACATACATAGACACACTGGCTTTACTCAAAGCCAGTGGCATGTCATTAGTAAAGATTGAAAAAAGTAAGGGTCCTAGACAGCTGCCCTGGGGAATTCCTGACTCTACCTGGATTATGTTGGATAGGCTTCCATTAAAGAACATCCTTTGTGTTCTGTTAGACAGGTAACTCTTTATCCACAATATAGCAGGGGGTGTACAGCCATAATACATTCGTTTTTCCAGCAGCAGACCTTGATTGATAATGTCAAAAGCCGCACTGAAGTCTAACAAAACAGCCCCCACAATCTTTTTATCATACATTTCTCTCAGCCAATCATCAGTCAAATAAAATAAAATAAAATAAAATGTTATTGGTCACATGCGCCGAATACAACAGGTGCAGACATTACAGTGAAATGCTTACTTACAGCCCTTAACCAACAGTGCATTTATTTTAAACAAAAAAAGTAAGAATAAAACAACAACAAAAAAAGTGTTGAGAAAAAAAGAGCAGAAGTAAAATAAAGTGACAGTAGGGAGGCTTTATATACAGGGGGGTACCGTTGCAGAGTCAATGTGCGGGGGCACCGGCTAGTTGAGGTAGTTGAGGTAATATGTACATGTTGGTAGAGTTAAAGTGACTATGCATAAATACTTAACAGAGTAGCAGCAGCGTAAAAAGGATGGGGTGGGGGGGCAGTGCAAATAGTCCGGGTAGCCATGATTAGCTGTCATTTGTGTAAGTGCTGTGCTTGTTGAATGTCCTTCCCTATAAGCGTGCTGAAAGTCTGTTGTCAATTTGTTTACTGTAAAATAGCATTGTATCTCGTCAAACACAATTTTTTCCAAAAGTTTACTAAGGGTTGGTAACAGGTTGATTGATCGACTATTTGAGCCTGTAAAGGGGGCTTTACTATTCTTGGGTAGCGGAATGACTTTTGCTTCCCTCCAGGCCTGAGGGCAGACACTTTCTAGTAGGCTTAAATTGAAGATATGCCAAATAGGAGTGGCAATATCGTCCGCTATTATCCTCAGTAATTTTCCATCCAAGTATATATATATATATATATATATATATATATATATATATATATATATATATATATATATATATAAACATGGGGGATTGGAAGTGATGCAGACAATTACATTGATGGAAGTTACAATCTATCTGCAATATTAAGCTGATCTACCCCCCCCCAAAAAGAAAGTGCAGCTGTGTGTGTGATCTACAAAGACCTTATCAATTTATTATGGAGCAGAGTTCCGGCGGTTCTCCGCGGACCGTTTCAAACCGGGGAAGTTGGAGGAGCTCTATAAGCTCATCATGCACGTTCACCGCATCGCCAACATGGAGGTCATGATTGGCTACGCTGACATCAATGGAGACCTGCTGCCAATCAACAATGACGACAACTTCTGCAAGGCGGTGTCTACGGCCCACCCACTAGTCTTCATTCAGAGACAAGAGGAGGTTGACTACAGCAGCTATGAAAAAAATATATAATAATAATAAAAAAAATATATATATAAAAAAAATATTAAAAGAAATTCATCCAAGTTGTTAGACCCTGGTGGCTTGTCATTGTTGATAGGCAGCAATGCTTTTTTCAGCTCTTCCACACTCACTTTACGGAATTAAAAATTACAACGCTTGTCTTTCATAATTTGTTCAGATATATTTGGATGTATAGTGTCAGCGTTTGTTGCTGGCATGTCATGCCTAAGTTTGCTAATATGTGTCTTAGAAATTTAAAACAAACAGCTAAGTGTGTTTTTAAGTCTTGAAGCGTTGTATCGCCACCAAACTCTTCTAGCCAATAAGGAGTAGTTAGAAATATGACAACACCAAACTGTGCTATATGTAGCCAATAAGGAGTAGTTAAGAGAGAGAGACACGTGGGCAATTTGGCGGGAAATGGGAGGGCGGGAGCCTTGTACTCCCAAAGGTGGGGAAGGCAGATGAGCTCCGCCTCCACGGGTGGTGGATTCAATCCCAGTGCTAGGCACAAATCTTTTGTTTTAAGCCTTTGTGCATGTGTGTGCGTGCGTGTGTGTGCGTGTGCGTGCGTGTGCGTGCGTGCGTGCGTGCGTGTGTGCGTGCGTGTGTGTGTGTGTGCGTGCGTGTGTTTGCTTATAGGACTGTGTAATGTTGCAGTGTGTGTGTGTGCGTGTGTTTGCCTATAGGACTGTGTAATGCTTCTGTTGCAGTGAGCTAATCCAGGTAATTCCTCCTCTAGTGAGGGTGCAGGTGTTGATCATTTAGACTGCTTACCAAACGGTACCCTGTTCCCAATTTAGTGCATTACTTTTGACCAGATGGGCTGTCATTTGGGACACATCTGTAGACTAGCAGCAGAGGAGGAGGAGGAGGAAACCAGGAAGAACAGACATTCTAAGATGAATGGAAACAGTCTCCCAACAGTCCTAGCCTGGCTTTAATTCAACAACAAAAAAGCAGCGGAGAAAACTCTAATTATTGTGCATGTGTAAGGAATGTAAGGAAGGGAGGGAGGGAGGGAAGGAGTGAGGGAGGGAGGGAAGGAGTGAGGGAGGGATGGAGGGAGGGAGGGAGGGAGGGGGGAAGGAGGAGGGAGGGAGGGAGGGAGGGAGGGAGGGAGGGAGGGAGGGAGGGAGGGAGGGAGGGAAGGAAGGAGGAAGGGAGGGAGGGAGGGAGGGAAGGAGGGAGGGAGGGAAGTAGGGAGGGAGGGAGGGAGGGAGGGAGGGAAGGAAGGAAGGAGGAAGGGAGGGAGAGAGGGAGGGAAGGAGGGAGGGAGGGAAGTAGGGAGGGAGGGAGGGAGGGAGGGAAGGAAGGAGGAAGGGAGGGAGGGAGGGAAGGAGGGAGGGAGGGAGGGAGGGAGGGAGGGGGGAAAGAGGAGGGAGGGAGGGAGGGAGGGAAGGAGAGAGGGAGGGAAGTAGGGAGGGAGGGAGGGAGGGAAGGAAGGAGGAAGGGAGGGAGGGAGGGAAGGAGGGAAGGAGGGAGGGAGGGAGGGAGGGAGGGAGGGAGGGAGGAGGGAAGGAGGGAAGGAGGGAGGGAGGGAAGGAGGGAGGGAGGGAGTCAGTACAATAAGAATAGAAACCTAAACCTTCGCCCCGTTTCAGCACCACTTCATCAGTGGACAGCTCCTTCAGCACCACTTCAGCAGTGGACAGCTCCCTTCGGCACCACTTCAGCAGTGGACAGCTCCCTTCAGCACCACTTCAGCAGTGGACAGCTCCCTTCAACACGCAGCACTCAGCCGCGTGGAGATGAGACGTTCACTGGCACAAAATAAACAGTTTGTCTCATGTCTCATAATCACAGCATTCCTGTCTGGAACGCCACAAACTTTACCTGCCACCAGGGTAGCATCTACAGGGATGAACGTCGCTTTCAGCCAAGGCTTTAATGCCATCAGCACACAGATGTGATGTAATGTTTAAAGCCTAACTGCAGAAATGCCACAAAAAAATATAACTTAATGGTGTTTCTCAACTAGAGAACTGTTCTAATATATTATTTATTCACCAAATTATTGATCAATATATTTCTGAAATAATTACATTTGATTGGATTAATTTTAGCCTACGCCCTGTGGCTCTTCTCTCACTTCAGCTTACGCCATAAATGTCAAATTAACATGAACTCTTTAGCCATATGTTCCAAGCCTTGTCAACCGTGGACTCTTCATGATTGGTTCATCATATCAGACAGAGAGCTCATTGGACCCTATCATTTGATCCATGTGAACAGAACACAGGGGTTAATAAATACACACACCCCGTGCCAAACGCAGCACTACATCATGCAGCACTCTTCTTCCATATTTGGGGCTTTAAACAAAACACTAGGTGGCAACCACGTTTAGCAGAGGGAGAGGGAGAGAGAGAGAGCGAGAGCGAGGGGGGGAGAGAGAGAAAGAGAGAGGGACAGAGAACAAGAGAGCGAGAGAGGGACAGAGATTAAGAGAGAGAGAGAGAGAGAGAGAGCGAGAGAGGAGGGGAGAGAGAGAGAGAGAGGGGGACAGGGAACGAGAGTCGAGAGAGAGAGAGACAGAGAGAGAGAGAGAGAGGGGGGAGAGAGAGAGAGGGACAGAGAACGAGAGAGAGAGAGAGACAGAGGGAGAGAGAGAGAGAGAGCGAGAGAGAGCGAGAGAGAGCGAGAGAGAGAGAGAGACAGAGAGAAAGAGGAAGAGAAAGGGAGAGAGGGTGGGGGATGAATTACGTAGTCGTGGGACAGAGAGTTAGGAAGGACGGTCAGCTCGTAGCATTCAGCGCTGCAGCTGGGGGAAGGAGGGAGAGGGAGAGCTGCTGCAGAATTTTCGGAAAACACTGGATGATGAGGCTGTGAGAGGCTCTAGTAGATAGATAGATAGATAGATAGATAGATAGATAGATAGATAGATAGATAGATAGATAGATAGATAGATAGATAGATAGATAGATAGATAGATGGATTATTATGTACAGGTAAGGAATACACCAGCGTAGTAGCGGCCTATTTGATTTAACGGTGGATTAACCCGTTGTAGCCAGGTGAAGCCAGGCTGCCTCCTCTCCTCTTCAGCCGTAACAGACTACACACCAGGAGAGAAGATGGGTTGTGTCCGTGACGCTACCGCCTGGACACAGTCTGGGGACCGACCCGGTGACGCTGCCGCACTGCCTCCCCGCTTTTAGATGGCTCACACATTTGACACTCGGAAAAACAGGTGTCAGGGAAGTGTCGTCACGAACCCCGGAAGCCGGAGGTGTGAGACGCTTCAGCAGAGAGAAAGATGGCAGCAAAATCCGATGGTCGGGGGGTCGTCCGGGGATTCGCCCAGCTGCACAACCTGGACGAGGTGGTGGGGACCGGCGAGGGCGACCCGAGGGAAGGCAGCTCCTTCCACATCTGCCACTGCTGCAACACCTCGTCCTGTTACTGGGGCTGCCGGAGCGCCTGTCTGCATTACCTCCACGACAAGAGGAGAGGCGGGGGAGGACAAGGGGACGCAGGGCCGGGGCGGCCGCCGCAGGAGGAGCGCCTCTGGCTGGACTGTCTGTGGATCATCCTGGCCCTGTTCGTGTTCTTCTGGGACGTGGGGACAGACCTGGCGCTGGCCATCGACTACTACCACAAGCACGACTACCTCTGGTCCGGACTCACCCTCTTCTTGGTGCTGGTGCCCTCGGTGCTGGTCCAGATCCTGAGCTTCAGGTGGTTCGTGCAGGATTACACCGGGGGCGGTCTGGGCTCTGTGGAGGGGCTGAGCAACCGGAGAGCTACGGCAGGGCTGAGAGCGCAGGGAAGGGACAGGTGCTGCCTGCTCTCTGTGTGGCTGTGGCAGACCCTCATACACATCTTCCAGATGGGACAAGTATGGAGGTAAGATGGTGACGAACTAGGGGATGAAGAACTAGTCTGAAACCCCTCCTCTTCCTCTTTCTCACCCACCCTATGAAACCCATCTCCTCTTTTCTCCTCCTCTCGTCCTCCTCTCCTCTGCTCACCTGTTTCTCTGTGTCACCTGGTATAACCCCCTGGTACATGACCAACAGTGAATCTGTCCGTCTGGTCTCATGTGTGTGTCTGGTTTCACCAGTAGTCTTATCGTTTTTTTTTTTTTTTTTCTGTCAGCTTTTCACGAGGGATTGTTTTGCTTACACTTTCCCACCAGTTCAGTATCCGCTCTGAGATTACAAGGTTGTGAGTTCGATCCCTGGCTGAGTCATACCAAAGACTGTAAAAATAGGGCCCGATGTGTCTCAGCATTAAGGAGATAGATTTGGGGGCTGTGATGAACTAGCTTCCTGTCCAGGGGATGAACTTCTACATCAAGCTACCTCACACTACAAAAACAGTAGATCTGCTCCTATGAACTGTTCCGGCTCGCACAAGGCCACTTCCCTTTGCTTTACTTGCACCCTGACACTCCCACCTATATGACAGGACAAACTGTTACCCAGTCTCACGTCATTGCTTCTCAATAGCTTCAGGACTTCATGAGTTGATGTCTCCTCTATTGTAGTGTGGCACCATAGCTTGGGTATAGGGAGGGAAGAGGCTTTTTGTGCAGAGAGAGAGAGAGAGAAAGAAAGAAAGAAAGAAAGAAAGAAAGAAAGAAAGAAAGAAAGAAAGAAAGAAAGAAAGAAAGAAAGAAAGAAAGAAAGAAAGAAAGAAAGAAAGAAAGAAAGAGAAGAAAGAAAGAGAGAAAGAAAGAAAGAGAGAAAGAGAGAGAGAATGTCTGGCAGTGAGAGCTGAGTCAGGCGTGCAGTTATATTGCATGTGAGGATTCTAGGCGCCAACGGTCCACATGCCCTCACGAAAACAGCAACCGGCGGCGGCGAGACCAGCGTCTGTTTTCATGGCTACCGCTACGTATAAAAAATATTTTCCACTCTCACAGACGTGATGTCATCCAATCCTGGCTTGGACTTCGTTCACATTTCACTGCTGGGCTAATATTCGAAACGATAACGTGGGCCGGTGAGACCCGAGCGCATCTGTCCAGGCAAGGCTAGCCTACTCAAGGTCCAATTTGTGTAACAGCTAGTAGTAGTAGCGTTGCTGTAAACTGGCGTTGCACACTGAGCCGGAGCCGATCCGTTGATTTAGACTGAGGTTCTCAGAAGCCAGAGTTTTTTTTTTCTTTTTTTTTTCTTTTTGGTGCAGACAGACGCAGTGCCTGACATTTAATGGGAAATGTAGACTGGTTGTAACGGGGAAAATGTAGCCTGGCTGTAATGCATGACGGCTGTTTCAGTGTGTGGCCAGTGTTAGCGGACACTGGCAGCTCAGTTTATTTGAGATTAGCTGCATACATGGTCTCAGTGTTTATAATTTTCATGCATGTAGCCTATTTATGCATCCAGTGAAGGCAAAATGCATTTGACCTTTTTTACCTGACCCATGGAAAGATAAAATATGTGTCTGTATCGTGTAGTGGTGTGTGTGTTTTTCGGTGTGTCTTCACACTCGACAGCTGCCTCTCTCTCATCAGCCAGATGGGTTTTAAAGCTGTTTTGATGTTGTCGCCAGTCCCCACACATATTTAATTTAAGAGTACCTTCCGTCCCTCCCCAAATCTAGCACATCCAAAATTACCCATCTGAAAAAAATGAGAGTCAAATAAGAGTCAAATAACAAAATTAAATCAAATCGATGTTTATTGGTCACGTACACAGATTTGCAGATGTTATCGCAGGCGCAGCAAAATGCTTGCATGTCTAGCTCCAACAGTGCAGTAATATCTAACAATAAAAAATTATAAACATATAATCCAGAAAAAATACATTAAGAAAATAAGAAATATCAGAACTAGCAATGAGACCAGAATTATTAAAAAAAAAAAATAAAAAAAAAAAATAATAATAATAATAATATATATATATATATATATATATATATATATATATATATATATATATATAATGGTGTGTTAAGACAGTATGGACAGTGGATGAATAGAAAAGGTGTGTACGGCAGTAGTTATATAGGATGACTAGAATACAGTATGTTCAGAGCCTTCAGGAAGTATTCAGACCCCGTGACTTATACAGTATGTTCAGAGCCATCAGGAAGTATTCACACCCCGTGACTTATACAGTATGTTCAGAGCCTTCAGGAAGTATTCACACCCCGTGACTTATACAGTATGTTCAGAGCCTTCAGGAAGTATTCACACCCCGTGACTTATACAGTATGTTCAGAGCCATCAGGAAGTATTCACACCCCGTGACTTATACAGTATGTTCAGAGCCATCAGGAAGTATTCACACCCCGTGACTTATACAGTATGTTCAGAGCCTTCAGGAAGTATTCACACCCCGTGACTTATACAGTATGTTCAGAGCCTTCAGGAAGTATTCACACCCCGTGACTTATACAGTATGTTCAGAGCCATCAGGAAGTATTCACACCCCGTGACTTATACAGTATGTTCAGAGCCATCAGGAAGTATTCACACCCCGTGACTTATACAGTATGTTCAGAGCCTTCAGGAAGTATTCACACCCCGTGACTTATACAGTATGTTCAGAGCCTTCAGGAAGTATTCACACCCCGTGACTTATACAGTATGTTCAGAGCCTTCAGGAAGTATTCACACCCCGTGACTTATACAGTATGTTCAGAGCCATCAGGAAGTATTCACACCCCGTGACTTGTGGTCCTCTGTAGCTCAGCTGGTAGAGCACGGCGCTTGTAACGCCAAGGTAGTGGGTTCGATCCCCGGGACCACCCATACACAAAAATGTATGCACGCATGACTGTAAGTCGCTTTGGATAAAAGCGTCTGCTAAATGGCATATTATATTATTATTATATTATTATACAGTATGTTCAGAGCCTTCAGGAAGTATTCACACCCCGTGACTTATTCAGTATGTTCAGAGCCTTCAGGAAGTATTCACACCCCGTGACTTATTCAGTATGTTCAGAGCCTTCAGGAAGTATTCACACCCCGTGACTTATTCCACATTCTGTTGTGTTCCAGCTTGCATTTAAAATGGATTACATGAAATTGAGATTTTGTGTCACTGATCAACACACAATACCCCATAATGGCAAAGTGGAATTATGTTTTTAGAAGAAGAAGAAGTTAATTAAAAATGAAAAGTCAATAAAACATTCAACCCTTTTGTTATGGCAAATCACATAATAAGTTGCATGGACTCACTCTGTGTGCAATAATAGTGTAACATGCTTTTTTAATGACTACCTCATCTCTGTATCCCACAGATATATAATTATCTGTAAGGTCCCTCAGTTGAGCAGTGAATTTAAAGCGCAGATTAAACTACAAAAAAACGGGAGGTTTTTCCAATGGTTCGCCAAGAAGAGCATCTGTTGGTAGATGGGGAAAGAAAGCAGGCATTACATATCCATTTGATCATGGTGAAGTTATTAATTACACTTTGGATGGTGTATAAATACACCCAGTCACTACAAAGATACAGGCGCCCTTCCTAACTCAGAGGAAAGAAACCGCTCAGGGATTTTACCATGAGGCCAATGGTGATCACAGAGTTTAATGGCTGTGATAGGACATAACTGAGGATGGATCAGCAACATTGTAGTTACTCCACAATACTACCATAAATTACCAACTTGACAGAGCTTGAATAATTTTTTGTATGTAAATATTTTTGTACAAGAATATTGTACAATCCAGGTGTGCAAAGCTCTTAGAGACTTACGTAGAAAGACTCACAGGTTTAATGGCTGCCAAAGGGGATTCTAACATGTATTGACTCAGGGGGTTGAATACTTACAGTATCTAATCAAGATATATTTGTGTTTATTTTCCATGAATACAATTTTTTTTTTAAATGTATCTTCCACTTTGACTTTACAGAGTATTTTGTATAGATTGTTGACATTTTGTAAAAATGTAATCCATTTTAATCCCACTTTGCAACACAACAAAATGTGGATGCATTGGGCTCCCTCTGGAGAGCCCTGCGGTGCAGTTGCCGTACCAGGCGGTGATACAGCCCGACAGGATGCTCTCAATGGTTCATCTGTAGAAGTTCATGAGGGTCTTAGGGGCCAAGCCAAATTTCTTCAGCCTCCTGAGATTGAAGAGGCTCTGTTGCGCCTTTTTCACCGTGCTGTCTGTGTGAAGGGACCATTTCAGGTCCTCAGTGATGTGCACGCCAAGGAACGTGAAGATTTTGACCCTCTCCGCGGCCCCGTCGATATGGGTGTTCTCCCTCTACTGTCTCCTCTAATCCACGATCAACTCCTTCATTTTGTTGACGTTGAGTGGGAGGTTATTTTCCTGACACCACACTCCGAGAGCCCTCACCTCCCCTCTGTAGGCTGGTGTCATCGTTGTTGGTAATCAAGCCTACTACTGTTGTGAATATCAGCAAACTTGATGATTGAGATGGTGACGTGCGTGGCCACGCAGTCATGGGTGCACAGGGAGTACAGGAAAGGGGCTGGGCACGCACCCTTGTGGGGCCCCTGTTGACGATCAGCGTAGTGGAGGTGTTGTTGCCTACCTCCACCACCTGGGGGCGGGCCCCTGTGTTGAGGATCAGCAGAGAAGAGAGGAGGAGAGGAGACAGACTAAGGAAAGGAGATGAGGAAGTAACTGTTCAGACAGACCCATAGGGCAGTTTTCAGGTGTCCAGGAAACCGCCCCGTAGTTTCTATGAGGAAGTGACTTAAGACTGTTGCTGTCTTGCTGGTTCCTGGTTCACCCAAGGAGGCATCATTTCGTTTTAATGTTAGTATTTTATTAGGGTAATCATGTGATTCATATACACTACTAAATGCAAGTGCGACACACAAAAAATAAAAATACAATAACAAGGAGGTGTGTTGCAAATAGGCCGACACGTTTAGCTAATTTCAGCTGAAGTGAATATAGCAACCTTGTTTCTATAATTACCGCCCATAATGGGTATCCTGGGGTAAAGTATATACTTTTTACAGTTACCACCCCCAATGGGTTTCCTGGGGTAACATGTAATCTCTTAAACATGTAGGCCTTTTGATTCAGTTACCACCCGCTATGGGTTTTATTAGGTAAAATGCAACATTTAATGAACATGAAATAACCAAGCCTTGAATCTTAATTCTTGTTACAGTCTATCGTGTTACAGTCTACCACCCATGAAGGGTTATCTGAGGTATTGTGCTAGGCTTTGGACCTGCTCATAAAAATGAACAAGATCCCTTTGAATCAGATGGGAGGTGTTAGGCTCCTGCTGATATAAACTGAACCAGAATCAGATGAGTTTCACCAGTGTCGGGGAAGCTATTCTGAAAATATAGTTTACGAAGTTATCAATTACTTCACACTAGAAGAAGTTAAACTACAGTAAATATAGTTTACATAACTGAAGTTACTTGGGGAAAAAAAATAGTTCACTACTTCCAAACTACTTTGTGAAAGGATATATGATCTAAATCTGAAATGTCATAAACTACAAATTACAAGAACAGATCACTCTGTAACAACATTTGAGTTAGCCTATTAATCACAAAAAGTGAGAATTAGGCAGGTCCGATGCCAAATAATGACATTCTTGCATACTTCACCCATATTGTTATACATTTTTGCACAAAAAAAAAAAAAGTGTGTTGTTCCAATATTTAGCTACACCACTACAAGGCAACAAACATAATGAACTACTAAAAACACTACGTAGATTTGAATTTAGTTGAACTAATGTAGTTCACTACTCCCCAACACTGAGGTCCTTGGCTCCTGCTGTGGCTGTCACCTCAGCGATCAGCGTTAACAGACGTGAACTCAGCACTTTCCTCCCTCTAAAGTTTTCAACTTAATGGTTTCCTCAGCAACTCCTCTGTCACGCTGATTAATGATTAGAAGACAGGCGTAGGAAAACGTAACAGGGGTTTTATTTTCTCCACCAAACACAAGGTACGTCATGAACAACGACGGGGACGAAGCCCAAAACAAACACGTATATATATTTATATATATATAACCCAGGGATGTAACCAGAACAAAAGAACAAGGTGTAAACCTCTAAACAATACACGGTACTCAGGAGACCAACGGACATGGGGACAATAATGGACAAGGACAATGGGGAACAGAGGGCACAGACACAGTTGAAGTCGGAAGTTTACATACACCTTAGCCAAATACATTTAAACTCAGTTTTTCACAATTCCTGACATTTAATCCTAGTAAAGATTCCCTGTCTTAGGTCAGTTAGGATCACCACTTTCTTTTAAGAATGTGAAATGTCAGAATAGTAGTAGAGAGAATGATTTATTTCAGCTTTTATTTCTTTCATCACATTCCCAGTGGGTCAGAAGTTTACATACACTCAATTAGTGTTTGGTAGCATTGTCTTTCAATTGTTTAACTTGGGTCAAACGTTTCGGGTAGACTTCCACAAGCTTCCCACAATAAGTTGGGTGAATTTTGGCCCATTCCTCCTGACAGAGCTGGTGTAACTGAGTCAGGTTTGTAGGCCTCCTTGCTCGCACACGCTTTTTCAGTTCTGCCCACAAATGTTCTATAGGATTGAGGTCAGTGGTTTGTGATGGCCACTCCAATACCTTGACTTTGTTGTCCTTAAGCCATTTTGCCACAACTTTGGAAGTATGCTTGGGGTCATTGTCCGTTTGGAAGACCCATTTGTGATCAAGGTTTAACTTCCTGACTGATGTCTTGAGATGTTGCTTCAATATATCCACATAATTTTCCTTCCTCGTGATGCCATCTATTTTGTGAAGTGCACCAGTCCCTCCTGCAGCAAAGCACCCCCACAGCATGATGCTGCCACCCCCGTGCTTTATGGTTGGGATGGTGTTCTTCGGCTTGCAAGCCCCACCTTTTTCCTCCAAACATAACGATGGTCATTATGGCCAGACAGTTCTATTTTTGTTTCATCAGACCAGAGGACATTTCTCCCAAAAGTACGATCTTTGTCCCCATGTGCAGTTGCAAATCGTAGTCTGGCTTTTTTATGGCGGTTTTGGAGCAGTGACTTTTTCCTTGCTGAGCGGCCTTTCAGGTTATGTCGATATAGGACTCGTTTTCCTGTGCACACTCCAGTATCTTCACAAGGTCCTTTGCTATTGTTCTGGGATTGATTTGTACTTTTCGCACCAAAGTACGTTCATCTCTAGGAGACAGAACGCATCTCCTTCCTGAGCGGTATGACGGCTGCGTGGTCCCATGGTGTTTTTACTTGCATACTATGTTTTGTACAGATGAACGTGGTACCTTCAGGCGTTTGGAAATTGCTCCCAAGGATGAACCAGTCTTGGCTGATTTCTTTTGATTTTCCCATGATGTCAAGCAAAGAGGCACTGAGTTTGAAGGTAGGCCTTGAAATACATCCACAGGTACACCTCCAATTGACTCAAATTATGTCAATTAGCCTATCAGAAGCTTCTAAAGCCATTACATCATTTTCTGGAATTTTCCAAGCTGTTTAAAGGCACAGTCAATTTTGTGTATGTAAACTTCTGACCCACTGTAATTGTGATACAGTGAATTATAAGTGAAATAATGTCTCTAAACAATTGTTGGAAAAAGTACTTGTGTCATGCACAAAGTAGATGTCATAACAGACTTGCCAAAACTATAGTTTGTTAACAAGAAATTTGTGGAGTGGTTGAAAAACGAGTTTTAATGACTCCAACCTAAGTGTATGTAAACTTCCGACTTCAACTGTATACAGTATACAGTTTAGCAGGTTAAAGACTATGCTATCTTTATTGGGGATTTGCATAATAGTTTTTCTTCTTGCACTGTTTGAACACAGTAAATGTTGTGAAATTTGATCTACCTAAGAAGTTATTGCTGTACTGTTTTATCTTCTTTTACCACTTACACAATTCAATCTAGTACCATAATATGGTGCAACACCTATGGTAGGAATTCCCTTTTCAACAGATGCATATTTTAATTAATTTAGGGAACTGATTAGTACAAGCAGTGTATTGGACTACCTAGTGTCTGGAAGACTTGGTAGCCTGGACTCCATGTGTAGTCTTTTGGATTTGAGTTCCGTCTCTACATTAGCTTCCTGCACTCCCATTCCACGAGGAGTGTTGGTATCCAGCAGCCCCACCTCTCCATCTGTCCAGCTCACCTGGACCGCACTAATGCCTCCCTGATTAAGGAAGAAGGTGGGGATGGTTGCCGTCATACTGTAGGCCTGGGACTTTTGTGCAGAGCCTTTTGTGGGAAAGAAGTAATGTGTACGCACATGCTGGATATACACTGAGTGTAGAAAACATTAAAAACACCTGCTCTTTCCATGACATAAACTGACCAGGTGAATCCAGGTGAAAGCTATGATCCCTTATTGATGTCACCTGTTAAATCCAGTTCAATCCAGGTAGATGAAGGGGAGGAGACAGGTTAAAGACGGATTTTTAAGCCTTGAGACAATTGAGCCATGGATTCAGAGGGTGAAAGAGCAAGACAAAAGATTTAAGAGCCTTTGAACAGGGTATGGTAGTAGGTGCCAGGCACACCGGTTTGAGTGTGTCAAGAACTGCAACGCTGCTGGGTTTTTCTTGCTCAACTGTTTCCCGTGTGTATCAAGAATAGTCCACCACCCAAAGGACATCCAGTCAACTTGACACAACTGTGGGAAGCATTGGAGTCAACATGGGCCAGCATCCCTGTGGAACACTTTCGACACCTTAATGAATTTAGGCTGCTCTGAGCGGCAAAAGGGGGTGCAACTCAATAATAGGAAGGTGTTCCTAAAGTTTTGTACACTCAGTGTACACATCAAAGCACATATTGCGGCACAATCACCATCCCAATGTCTCAATATCACATGTTTGTAAGCTTTGTTTTCCTCACCCCAGCCTAAATAAGCTGATTCACAAGCGGCTGTCCAATTGGCGCTTTTACTGTGAAATTATTGACAGGTAACAATTTACTTTGATTGCAGGAACAGTCCCTATGGTGATTACACTCGTTGAAATACTCTTTAAAGTATAATATCTTACGCACCGGCTCGTTTAATTTCGACTGACCGTACAATGAACAAAAGTGTCTGTCGTAATGGTGTATTGCAGATAAAAGCTGAACGCAGCATCTGAGGAAAGAAAAAGAAAATACAGATCAGAGAGGTTGTCGAATTCATGTCAGATGCAAAGAAAAGTGGGAAACAAAGACAGAAGAGGTTTCCAAACAATAGCCTCAGCCCAGAAATGTACTTTGTTCTCTTCTTCTGGAGATACTTTGAACGACAGAGGGAAAAACAAATGTGTAAACATTCCGGCACAATGCAATTTTAGCTTTTGCAGCCTGACGGTAATGTATTACTGTTGATAAAAACCTATGGAGTAACCTTGATAGTTGTCTGAGTACAAGTAATTTCCAAGAGAGCGTACTCACAGATAGATTTTCATTTGGCTAGGGTAAGCAGTATAACGGAGTAGGGGTTGACTAGGTCTCAAATTCTATGCAGCAGTCTCATCAAAGAAGGGAAATTGTGTTGGTTTCTCGACTGATATGCAGAGCTGAGGTGAAGGGCACGGACTGAGCGGCCGAATCCTCATCCCCGTCTTTGCCGCCGGAACAGATTGGTGCTTTTATCCCATCGTGATCTATGAGCCCAGTGGGTTATGTTATGCAAAAACAAAGCAGGGGAAATTGCAAGGGGAAAGCACACCATTTACGGGCAATGTTTTTGCAAACACACAAAGAACATGGAAATGGCCCCTACGGACATTAAGGATATAGTTGTTTGTGCAATGCAGATGTAACTGATGCTATCGTGGTGCAGGTTTGCATTAAGTCCAGGTACAGTACATTAAGTCTGACATTTGACCTCTACAATCGCACCTTTGCAGTGTGGGTAATAAGGCCGTAATACACAGAATACATGCAGTGTTTTCTGAACAGTGGCAGAATTGTTAACCTGCGGCCTGCTCACAATTATGCAAAGAATCAACCCCAGTGATTATGGAGGAGGATCAGTATAGTGCAGTACCAAGGGAAGTGTGGAGGAAGAAATGGATGGGAGTTTTGTCTCTTTACTGTACTACTACTCAGGCACCATACATGTCTAGGTACTCTTGAAGTAAGCACACTCTCCCAGCACCATGTCAGACTGTGGTAGAGAGAAGCAAATCTGTATGGGGATACCCGCTGTTCTGAGATCAGGTGCTCCACTGGTCTCAGCCTTGCCTTCACACACAAAACTGTCTGTCACGGCCTGGCTCTGGGGACTCTTAAATGTTGAGCCAGGGTGTGTAGTGTCTATGTTGTATTTTCTATGTTCATGATCTAGATCGTGTATTTCTATGTTGGCCAGGGTGGTTCCCAATCAGAGGCAGCTGTAGCTTGTTGTCTCTGATTGGGGACAATACTTAGGCAGCCTGTTGGCACATGTTTATTGTGGGATCTTGTTCTGGTAGGTTTGTGTTCAACCCAGGACTTCATGTTCCGTAAGGTTTGTTTTGGTGTATAACCTAGGACTTCACGTATCGTTTGTTGTTTTGTTTTGATCGTTTATTCAGTACAATAAAAGATGTACGGTTATCACGCTGCGCCTTGGTCCGCATCCTGTAACGATCGTGACACTGGCTGCCTATAGGGATTTTCAAAGGCCTCAGTCAAAGAGAAGCAAGCTGACTGCATGGAGCCCAGATACAGATCCAATCTCACAAATCCCACATGGTCAAACAGAGGCTGCGAAACTTCAGTCAAGATACTGTACATACAGTAGGTTACCCTGTACAAAATAAATACAATAACTCATTTAAAAAGAAAGCCATGAGGAGAATGTTCAATCATGAACTCACATCTAGTAACATAAACTGGATTTTCTAATTGTTACTGCTTGCTACTTGTTTTGCTTATTAGTTGTTGGTAGTGTCTGAAATGAATGTGAGTCAGAACGAACCTCTTGTCTAGCGCTCTGAATGAGACATCAACATGTGCCGCTCGACTCGTTTACTTTTCTAAAATGAGTCTAAATCGAGGCTTGAGAAAGCACTCAATTAGGATTTGTCGCAATCTTGGAAATTGCACTTTAAATGTCACTACCACAGATAATCCTGAGAGATTCACAATCATATTGAATTATCATAATAATTGATGCGAAGGAACCATCAAATGGCTCCAAACATACTCATTCTGCCTCAGTGCTATTATGAC